>NW_025746962.1:60846-78447 GCF_021184085.1 Oncorhynchus gorbuscha
CTGAGAGAGGTAGAGATGTCTAGCTCGTCCCCAATGTGTCTCTATCCCTTCCCCTTAGCCTGAGAGAGGTAGAGATGTCTAGCTGGTCCCCAATCTCTCTCTACCCCTTCCCCTTAGCCCCAACCCTCGATATTTGCAGATCTGTATAGTGGAAGCAATATGGTGCAAGCATCTATCTATCCAGACCCTACAGACATGCTATTATCGAGGGGTTGGGGCCAGAGGGGAAGGATATGGAGCATCGTGGGATCTGCTGCTTGACTGTGTACCTGTTTGATGCCGCCCTTGGAGGTGCAGAACATGTAGATGACATAGCCTGGCACAAGAACCATGGATGACAGAGACATGACCCAGCCAATCCCCTGCCCCCACGCCGGGTACACGTACTTCCCCAAGGTCAGGGGGGTCATCTCAATGGCACTGAAGGTAAACACTCCCTGCACACACAGAAACATTTACATTAGGTGAGGTAATAGGTGATGCTCCAGGCCGACTACATCACAGATGTATACCAGATCTCCCAATAATAACCTGCCCAGGGACTGCGGTTGACAATTAGCCGGCTGGCTAAAACCGGGCACTTCTACTGAAACGTTGATTAATGTGCACTGTCCCTCTAATGTGCACTGTCCCTGTAAAAATAAATTAACAAGCTGACAAAATGGGACAAGTCAGCATGCCGGCAAGATAGGACAAGCTGACAAAATGGGACAAGTCAGCATGCCGGCGAGATAGGACAAGCTGACAAAATGGGACAAGTCAGCATGCCGGCGAGATAGGACAAGCTGACAAAATGGGACAAGTCAGCATGCCGGCGAGATAGGACAAGCTGACAAAATGGGACAAGTCAGCATGCCGGCGAGATAGGACAAGCTGACAAAATGGGACAAGTCAGCATGCCGGCCAGATAGGACAAGCTGACAAAATGGGACAAGTCAGCATGCCGGCCAGATAGGACAAGCTGACAAAATGGGACAAGTCAGCATGCCGGCCAGATAGGACAAGCTGACAAAATGGGACAAGTCAGCATGCCGGCCAGATAGGACAAGCTGACAAAATGGGACAAGTCAGCATGCCGGCTAGATAGGACAAGCTGACAAAATGGGACAAGTCAGCATGCCGGCGAGATAGGACAAGCTGACAAAATGGGACAAGTCAGCATGCCGGCGAGATAGGACAAGTTGACAAAATGGGACAAGTCAGCATGCCGGCGAGATAGGACAAGTTGACAAAATGGGACAAGTCAGCATGCCGGCGAGATAGGACAAGCTGACAAAATGGGACAAGTTAGCATGCCGGCCAGATAGGACAAGCTGACAAAATGGGACAAGTCAGCATGCCGGCCAGATAGGACAAGCTGACAAAATGGGACAAGTCAGAATGCCGGCGAGATAGGACAAGCTGACAAAATGGGACAAGTCAGCATGCCGGCCAGATAGGACAAGCTGACAAAATGGGACAAGTCAGAATGCCGGCAAGATAGGACAAGCTGACAAAATGGGACAAGTCAGCATGCCGGCCAGATTGGACAAGTTTGACGGATGGCCAGATAAAACAAGCCGGCCAGATAGGACAAGATATGGTCCAATCTGGCCAGTCAGGTAAGACAAATCAGCCTGGACAAGTTTGGCCAGCCAGTCAGCACAAGTCAGTAGGTAGGACATGTTCGGCCAGCCGGCCAGAAAAGATAAGTTCAGTCAAATAGGTTAAATAAGGCCAGATAGTAAGTGACTAACTGAGTAGGGGAGAGCGGTACTTCATCACACAGTCAGAATAACGATATTAGCCCATAGATATGTCTAGAACATTGATTGTCCCATATTGATACAGCCCATGGGTCACTGTGAAAACATACAGCACTACATGCCTTTTTTCAGGACTAACTCCTCCACAGGTTTATTCTGGACAGAGACTGATTGTGAACACTGAGTAGTGTTGCATCTGTCATAGTGTTGTTCTATTCTTGTCCCATTTCTTACTTAACTTCTTAAGGTATAGGGGGCAGCATTTTCCCTTTTGGATAAATAGCAATACTTCACATGTCTGGCAGCTGTGTTTTTTGTATTTTTTTGTGTGTGTTTTTGTTTTGTACTAAATGGTAAAAGAAAATCCATTAAAATAAAATACACGTATACTGAACAAAAATATAAACGCAACAGGTAAAGTGTTTCTCCCATGTTTCATGAGCTGAACGCAGGAACTTTCCATACGCACAAAAAACATGTTTCTCTCAAATGTTGTACACAAATGTGTTTACATGCCTGTTAGTGAGCATTTCTCCTTTGCCAAGATAATCCATCCACCTGAAAGGTGTGGCTTATCAAGAAGCTGATTAAACAGCATGACCATTACACAGGTGCACCTTGTGCCGGGGACAGCAGTTTTGTCACACAACACAATGCCACAGATGTCTCAAGTTTTAAGGGAGAGTGCAATTGGCATGCTGGCTGCAGGAACGTCAATCAGAGCTGTTGCTAGAGAATTGAATGGTAATTTCTCTACCAAAGTCGTTTTAGGGGATTTGGCAGCATGTCCAACTGGCCTCACAACCGCAGACCATGTATATATCGTGTGGGCAAGTGGGCAAGCAGTTTGCTGATGTCAATGTTGTGAACAGAGTCCTCCATGGTGGCGGTGGGGTTATAGTATGGGCAGGCATAAGCAATGGACAACAAACACAATTGCATCTTGTCTATGGCAATTTGAATGTACAGAGATACCGTGACGATATCCTGAGGCCCATTGTCGTGCCACATCACCTGCCATCACCTCATCTTTCAGCATGATAAAGCACGGCCCCATGTTGCAAGGATCTGTACAAAATCCCTGGAAGCTGAAAAAATGTATTCATTATGCCCTATATAGGAAATAGGATGCCATTTGGGACCCAACCAGTGTTTCTGAGATACAGGGTTAAGTATAATTTCCCTGAGGATTTAAACACATTGAAAGCCAATGAGAAGCCTGAATGGAAATGGCAGTTACCAGGCAGATAGCCGGAGTGAAGAACTTCCAGCAGAGCTTCCACCAGCCGCAGGGCCGATAGCCGATCATCTTTTCAATGTCCCCATAGAACTTATCAGCTCCTAAGACAGAGAGAGAGAGAGAAGAGAGAGAGAGAGAGAGAGAGAGAGAGAGAGAGAGAGAGAGAGAGAGAGAGAGAGAGAGAGAGAGAGAGAGAGAGAGAGAGAGAGAGAGAGAGAGAGAGAGAGAGAGAGAGAGAGAGAGAGAGAGAGAGAGAGAGAGAGAGAGAGAGAGAGAGAGAGAGAGAGAGAGAGAGAGAGAGAGAGAGAGAGAGAGAGAGAGAGAGAGAGAGAGAGAGAGAGAGAGAGAGAGAAGAGAGAGAGAGAGAAGAGAGAGAAGAGAGAGAGAGAGAGAGAGAGAGAGAGAGAGAGAGAGAGAGAGAGAGAGAGAGAGAGAGAGAGAGAGAGAGAGAGAGAGAGAGAGAAGACAGAGAGAGAGAGACAGAGAGAAGAGAGAGAGAGACAGAGAGCATTGAACAAACTACACAGGTGACGATGTATAGGTTATATGTCAAGACAGCCTAAATGTTATCTGTAGGCTATATCCCAAGTGGGACTGTTGATGTGCTTTTGAGTTAGCTAGGCAGCCAGCTTACTCAGTGAAGTGAAAACTTGGATGAGCAATAACCTTTTAAAAGTAAATTACAACAATACTGAGATCATGCTCATGGGCCCCAACTCCCTCATCAAGAGACTTTATCAACGTTGGCATGACCGGGTTAGTGGAAAATAATAAAGGAAAATATATTTTTAAAAGATGTACAGTTGAAGTCGGAAGTCATTAAAACCCGTTTTTCAACCACTCCACAAATGTCTTGTTAACAAATGATAGTTTTGGCAAGTTGGTTAAGACATCTACTTGTGCATGGCACACGTAATATTTTCAAAAAAATTTCACAGACAGATTATTTCACTGTATCACAATTCTAGTGGGTCAGAAGTTTTCATACACTAAGGTGACTGTGCCTTTAAACAGCTTGGAAAATTCCAGAAAATGATGTCATAGCTATAGAAGCTTCTGATAGGCTAATTGATATCATTTGAGTAAATTGGAGGTGTACCTGTGGAAGTATTTCAAGGTCTACCTTCAAACTCAGTGCCTCTTTGCTTGACATCATGGGAAAATTAAAAGAAATCAGCCAAGACCTCTTTGGGAGCCATTTCCAAACACCTGAAGGTACCACGTTCATCTGTACAAACAATAGTACGCAAGTATAAACACCATTGGACCACACAGCCGTCGTACCGGTCAGGAAGGAGACACATTCTGTCTCCTAGAGATGAACGTACTTTGGTGCAAAATGTGCAAATCAATCCCAGAACAAACAAGTCCTATATCGATATAACCTGAAAGGCCACTCGGCAAGGAAGAAGCCACTTCTCCAAAACCGCCATAAAAGTCCAGACTACGGTTTCAACTGCACATGGGGACAAAGATCATACTTTTTGGTCCTCTGGTCTGATGAAACAAAAACAGAACTGTTTGGCCATAATGACCATCGTTATGTTTGGAGGAAAAATGGGGAGGCTTGCAAGCCGAAGAACACCATTCCAACTGTGAAGCACGGGGGTGGCAGCATCATATTGTGGGGGTGCTTTTCTGCAGGAGGGACTGGTGCACTTCACAAAATAGATGTAATCATGAGGGAGGAAAATGATGTGGATATATTGAAGCAACATCTCAAGACATCAGTCAGGAAGTTAAAGCTTGGTCGCAAATGGGTATTCCAAATGGACAATGACCCCAAGCATACTTCCAAAGTTGCAACAAAAAATGGCTTAAGGACAACAAAGTCAAGGTATTGGAGTGGCCATCACAAAACCCTGACCTCAATCCCATAGAAAATGTGTGGGCAGAACTGAAAAAGCATGTGCGAGCAAGGAGGCCTACAAACCTGACTCAGTTATACTAGCTATGTCAGGAGGAATGGGCCAAAATCCACCCAACTTATTGTGGGAAGCTTGTGGAAGGCTACCCGAAACATTTGACCCAAGTTAAACAATTTTAAGGCAGTGCTACCAAACACTAATTAAGTGAATGTCACGCCCAGGTGTGGCATGGGGTTTTTGGTGTGTATGTTTATTTTTTAAATTTTACCTTTATTTAACTAGGCAAGTCAGTTAAGAACAAATTCTTATTTTCAATGACGGCCTAGGAACAGTGGATTAACTGCCTGTTCAGTGGCAGAATGACAGATTTGTACCTTGTCAGCTCGGGGGTTTGAACTTGCAACCTTCCGGTTACTAGACCAACGCTCTAACCACTAGGCTACCCTGCAGCCCCATGTATTGGGATTGTAGCTTGTAGCTTGTGGGGTGATCTAGCAAAGTCTATGGCTGTCTGGAGTGGTTCTCAATCAGAGGCAGGTGTTTATCGTTGTCTCTGATTGGGAACCATATTTAGGCAGCCATATTCTTTGAGTTTGTCGTGGGTGATTGTCCTTAGTGTCCTTGTTCCTGTCTATGTTAGTTTTCACTAGTATAGGCTATTTCGGTTTTCGTTACGTTCTTTGTTTTGTAGTGTTTGTGTTTTAGATTCGTGTTACGTTTTTTGTTCATTAAACATGGATCGCAATCTACACGCTGCAGTTTGGTCCGACTCTCCTTCACCACACCTAGAAAACCGTTACAGAATCACCCACCGTAAACCAAGCAGCGTGTCAACAGGCAGGAGCAGCCCAAAGAGGAGATGCGAAATAAGGATTTCTGGACATGGGAGGAAATCCTCGACGGGAGAGGACTATGGGCTAAACCAGGGGAGTGTAACCGCCCAAAGGTGGAACAGGTGGAGGCAGCGAGGAGAGCAGAGTCAGCCGGAGACAGGAGCCGGCGATATGAGGGAACACGGTTGGCAAGGAAGCCTGAGAGTCAGCCCCAAAAATGTATTGGGGGGGGTCTCAGCGAGAGTGTGGCAGAGTCAGGAGTCAGACCTGAGCCAACTCTCCCTGTGTATCGTGAGGAGCCAAGGAGGAGACCAGAACCAGAGCCGGTGTTGGAGTTGAGCGAAGCAGAGACCGTGAAGGAGTTAATGGGGAAATTGGAGGAGAGAGAAATGAGGGAGTTGCTGTGTTGGTGCTTTTTGCATGGAATTCGCCCGACGGAACGTGTCGGGGATTTGATGGCACCTGGGTCAGCGCTCCATACTCGTCCTGAGGTGCGTGTTAGTCGGCTGGTGAAGTTGGTGCCAGCCTCACGCATCAGGCCTCCTGTGCACATCCCTAGCCTTGCACGTCCTGTGCCAACACTGCTCTCAAGATCTCCAGAACGCCTTCACGGTCTAGCCCATCCTGTGCCACCTCCACACACCAGCCCTCCGGTAGCAGCTCCCCGCACCAGGCTTCCTGTGCGTGTCCTCGGCCCAGTACCAGCACCACGCATCAGGCCTACAGTGCGCCTCGCCTCTCCTGCACTGCCGGAGCCTCCCGCCTGTTCAGCGCTATCAGAGCCTTTCTCCTCTCCTGTGCTACCCGAGTCTCCCGCCTGTTCAGCGCAGCTAGAGCCTTCTTCCTCTACAGCGCTGCTGGAGTCTCCTGTCTGTTCAGCACAGCCAGAGCTGTCAGTCTGCATGGAGCAGCCAGAGCTGTCAGTCTGAATGAAGCAGCCAGAGCTATCAGTCTGAATGAAGCAGCCAGAGCTGTCAGTCTGCATGAAGCAGCCAGAGCTGTCAGTCTGCAAGGAGCTGTCAGTCTGCAAGGAGCTGCCAGTCTGCAAGGAGCTGCCAGTCTGCAAGGAGCTGTCAGTCTGCAAGGAGCTGTCAGTCTGCAAGGAGCTGCCAGTCTGTAAGAAGCCGCCAGAGCTGTCAGCCCACATGGCGCAGCCAGAGATGTCAGTCTGCATGGATCAGCCAGAGATGTCAGTCTGCATGGGGCAGCCAGAGCTGTCAGTCTGCAAGGAGCTGTCAGTCTGCAAGGAGCTGCCAGTCTGCAAGGAGCTGTCAGTCTGCAAGGAGCTGTCAGTCTGCAAGGAGCTGCCAGTCTGTAAGAAGCCGCCAGAGCTGTCAGCCCACATGGCGCAGCCAGAGATGTCAGTCTGCATGGATCAGCCAGAGATGTCAGTCTGCATGGAGCAGCCAGAGCTGTCAGTCTGCAAGGAGCTGTCAGTCTGCAAGGAGCTGCCAGTCTGCAAGGAGCTGTCAGTCTGCAAGGAGCTGTCAGTCTGCAAGGAGCTGTCAGTCTGTAAGGATCTGTCAGTCTGCAAAGAGCTGCCAGTCTGTAAGAAGCCGCCAGAGCTGTCAGCCCACATGGAGCAGCCAGAGATGTCAGTCTGCATGGATCAGCCAGAGATGTCAGTCTGCATGGAGCAGCCAGAGATGTCAGTCTGCATGGAGCAGCCAGAGATGTCAGTCTGCATGAAGCAGCCAGAGCTGTCAGTCTGCATGAAGCAGCCAGAGCTGTCAGTCTGCATGAAGCAGCCAGAGCTGTCAGTCTGCAAGGAGCTGCCAGTCTGCAAGGAGCTGCCAGTCTGCAAGGAGCTGTCAGTCTGCAAGGAGCTGCCAGTCTGTAAGAAGCCGCCAGAGCTGTCAGCCCACATGGAGCAGCCAGATTAGTCAGTCTGCATGGAGCAGCCAGAGATGTCAGTCTGCATGGATCAGCCAGAGATGTCAGTCTGCATGGAGCAGCCAGAGCTGTCAGTCTGCAAGGAGCTGCCAGTCTGTAAGAAGCCGCAAGAGCTGTCAGCTCACATGGAGCAGCCAGAGCCACCAGTCAGCGTGGAGCAGCCAGAGCCGCCAGTCAGCGTGGAGCAGCCAGAGCCGACAGTCAGCGTGGAGCAGCCAGAGCCGACAGTCAGCATGGAGCAGCCAGATCTTTCAGTCTGCATGGAGCAGCCAGAGATGTCAGTCTGCATGGATCAGCCAGAGATGTCAGTCTGCATGGAGCAGCCAGAGCTGTCAGTCTGCATGAAGCAGCCAGAGATGTCAGTCTGCATGGAGCAGCCAGAGCTGTCAGTCTGCATGGAGCAGCCAGAGCTGTCAGTCTGCATGAAGCAGCCAGAGCTGTCAGTCTGCAAGGAGCTGCCAGTCTGTAAGGAGCCGCCAGAGCTGTCAGCTCACATGGAGCAGCCAGAGCCGCCAGTCAGCGTGGAGCAGCCAGAGCCGCCAGTCAGCATGGAGCAGCCAGAGCCTACAGTCAGCATGGAGCAGACAGATCTTTCAGTCTGCCCAGCGCCACCAGTGCCGCCAGTCTGCCCAGCGTCGCCAGTCTGCCCAGCACCGCCAGTCTGCCCAGTGCCGCCAGTATGCCCAGCGCCGCCAGTCTGCCCAGCGCCACCAGTGCCGCCAGTCTGCCCAGCGCCGCCAGTCTGCCCAGCTCCGCCCGCTCCGCCAGTCTGCCCTGCGCCGCCAGCACCGCCAGTCTGCCCTGCACCGCCAGTCTGCCCAGCACCGCCAGTCTGCCCAGGGCTGCCAGTCTGCCCAGCGCCGCCAGTGCCCCCAGTCTGCCCAGCGCCGCCAGTGCCGCCAGTCTGCCCAGCGCCGCCAGTCTGCCCAGCGCCGCCAGTACCGCCAGTCTGCCCAGCGCCGCCAGAACTGCCAGTCGGCCAGGATCTGCCAGTCGGCCAGGATCCGCCAGTCTGCCAGGATCCGCCAGTCTGCCAGGATCCGCCAGAACTGCCAGTCAGCCAGGATCCGCCAGTCAGCCAGGATCTGCCAGTCAGCCAGGATCCGCCAGTCAGCCAGGATCTACCAGTCAGCCAGGATCCGCCAGTCAGCCAGAATCTTCCAGATCTGCCAGTCAACCAGAATCTTCCAGATCTGCCAGTCAACCAGACTCTTCCAGATCTGCCAGATCTGCCAGTCGGCCAGGATCTGCCAGTCGGCCAGGATCCGCCAGTCAGCCAGAATCCGCTAGATCCGCCAGTCAGCCAGGATCTGCTGAGACCACCAGCCAGCCAGGATCTGGTAGATCTATCTACCTGCCTGAGCTTCCTCTCACTCCTGAGCTTCCTCTCACTCCTGAGCTTCCTCTCACTCCTGAGCTTCCTCTCACTCCTGAGCTTTCTCTCACTCCCGAGCTTTCTCTCAGTCCCGAGC
The DNA here is from genome assembly GCF_021184085.1 of Oncorhynchus gorbuscha. Classification (NCBI taxonomy): domain Eukaryota; kingdom Metazoa; phylum Chordata; class Actinopteri; order Salmoniformes; family Salmonidae; genus Oncorhynchus; species Oncorhynchus gorbuscha. The sequence goes on from NW_025746962.1 coordinate 69,898, forward strand.
TGCCTCAGTCCCGAGCTGTCCTTCAGTCCCGATCTGCTCCTCAGTCCAGTGGGGTTCTGGGTGAGGACTACTAGGCCATGGTCGGCGGCGAGGGTGGACTATCCAGGGACGCAAGGAGAGGGGACTAAGACATTAACTTAGTGGGGTCCACATCCCGCGCTGGAGCCGCCACCATGGACAGACGCCCACCCGGACCTTCCCTATTGTTTTGAGGTGCGTTCGGGAGTCCGCACTTTAGGGGGGGTTCTGTCACGCCCTGGTCGAAGTATTTTGTGTTTATCTTCATGTATTGGGTCAGGCCAGGGTGTGGCATGGGGTTTTTGTATTGTGGTGTGTTTTGTCTTGGGGTTTTGGTGTGTATGTATTGGGATTGTAGCTAGTGGGGTGATCTAGCAAAGTCTATGGCTGTCTGGAGTGGTTCTCAATCAGAGGCAGGTGTTTATCGTTGTCTCTGATTGGGAACCATATTTAGGCAGCCATATTGTTTGAGTTTGTCATGGGTGATTGTCCTTAGTGTCCTTGTTCCTGTCTATGTTAGTTTTCACTAGTATAGGCTGTTTCGGTTTTCGTTACGTTCTTTGTTTTGTAGTGTTTGTGTTTTAGATTCGTGTTACGTTTTTTGTTCATTAAACATGGATCGCAATCTACACGCTGCAGTTTGGTCCGACTCTCCTTCACCACACCTAGAAAACCGTTACAGTGAATGTAAACTTCAAACCCACTGGGAATGTGATGAAAGAAATAATAGCTATTAAATAAATTATTTACTCTACTATTATTCTGACAATTCGCATTCCTAAAATAAAGTGGTGATCCTAACTGACAGGGAATTTTACATCGGATTAAATGTTAGGAATTGTGAAAAACTGAGTTTAAATGTACTTGGCTAAGGTGTATGTACATTTCCGACTTCAACTGTGTATATATATATATGCAGTACCAGTCAAAGGTTTGGACACAAGTCAGTGTCTTTATTTTTACTATTTTCTACATTGTAGAATAATAGTGAAGACAAACTATGAAATAACACATGTAGTAACCAAAAAAGTGTTAAATCAAAATATATTTTATATTTAAGATTTTTAAAGTAGAATCTCAAATATAAAGTAGTGTGCAAAGCTGCCTTGATGATTCTCTCAACCAGCTTCAATTACAGGTATGCTTCTTACAAGTACATTTATGGAATGTCTTTCCTACTTAATGTGTTTGAGCCAATCAGTTGTGTTGTGACAAGGTAGGGGTGGTATACAGAAGATAGCCTTATTTGGTAAAAGACCAAGTCCATATTATGGCAAGAACAGCTCAAATAAGCAAAGAGAAACGACAGCCCATTGTTGCTTTAAGACATGAAGGTCAGTCAATCCGGAAAATATCAAGAACATTGAAAGTTTCTTCAAGGGTAGTCACAAAAAGCCTCAAGCGCTATGATGAAACTGGCTCTCATGAGGACCGCCACAGGAAAGGAAAACCCAGAGTTACCTCTGCTGCAGAGCATAACTTCGTTAGAGTTAACTGCACCTCAGATTGCAGCCCAAATAAATATTTCACAGAGTTCAAGTAACAGACACAGCTCAACATCAACTGTTCAGAGGAGACTATGTGAATTAGGCCTTCATGGTTGAATTTCTGCAAAGAAACCACTACTAAAGGACAACAATAATAAGAAGAGACTTGCTTGGGCCAAGAGACATGAGCAATGGGCATTAGACCGGTGGAAATCTGTCCTTTCGCCTAATGAGTCCAAATTTGAGATTTGGTCAGTCTGTTCTTATGTTTAGTGTTCTCCATGGTTCTGTTCTTATGTTTAGTGTTCTCCATGGTTAGTCTGTCATCATGTTTAGTGTTCTCCATGGTTAGTCTGTCATCATGTTTAATATTCTCCATGGTCAGTCTGTTCTTATGTTTAGTGTTCTCCATGGTCAGTCTGTTCTTATGTTTAGTGTTCTCCATGGTCAGTCTGTCCTTATGTTTAGTGTTCTCCATGGTTAGTCTGTCATCATGTTTAGTGTTCTCCATGGTTAGTCTGTCATCATGTTTAGTGTTCTCCATGGTTAGTCTGTCATCATGTTTAGTGTTCTCCATGGTCAGTCTGTTCTTATGTTTAGTGTTCTCCATGGTCAGTCTGTTCTTATGTTTAGTGTTCTCCATGGTCGGTCTGTTATTATGTTTAGTGTTCTCCCTGGTTAGTCTGTCATCATGTTTAGTGTTCTCTATGGTCAGTCTGTCATCATGTTTAGTGTTCTCCATGGTCAGTCTGTTCTTATGTTTAGTGTTCTCCATGGTCAGTCTGTTCTCATGTTTAGGGTACTTTTACAGACTTATTTGATGTGATTTTATAACAGTTGATCCTGCTTCTTGTGTATGTAAAGAGACTAGTATTAACTGTACATGTTTAAACAGGATGTATGCTTGTAGGAAACAACAATGATAGATCCTATGTTTTCCTAATGGTACAGAAGCTTACTGTGTCCTACCATAGAACCAGGAAATCGAGATGGTTTCGAAGAAGACGAGGAAGAGGAGGCACATCCCGCTGGCAGAGTAGTAATCAAACAGCTTGAAGACGTACAGACCACCCTGGGGAAGCAGCCATAGAGGGTTGTTGAAAGGCTAAACACACACACACACACACACACACACACACACACACACACACACACACACACACACACACACACACACACACACACACACACACACACACACACACACACACACACACACACACACACACACACACTCTGTTACCTGTGTAATGTTGGAGAAGCCAATGAGGAAGGAGATTAGACAGACGCCGAGGATAAAGACCTTCTTCCTCTTCCTCAGCACCATGGGGAACTCATCCATCAGAGCTGTGACAAAGCCCTCCACAGTACAGAACTACAGGCAGAGCACACAGGTTAACACACACACACATTGGCTCACTCAGGTCTTGCACCAGAGAACTCTAAAAGGCTACCAACTTCTGCAGGGCCACCTGGACGCTTCTGTTGAAAATGAAAATAACAGTGGTAATTCTATGTAATGTCTACTCAGTAGCAACAAGCCACTTGTAACATATCTACCCGCCATTCTGTTCTCTTTGTTCTCTTTGTTCTGCTGTAATGAATTGTAACGTTGGCTTGTCTGTTGTCTGTCTGGTTCTCACCACTAACACCTCTCCTCCCTTCCTAGTTATCTGGGTGCCAGGTGACTCTAGGTGGGATCCTCACCTGGCTGTCTAGCCCCAGCATCATCAGCATGGAGAAGAACAGGATGGCCCACAGGGAGGACATGGGCAGCTGAGTCACGGCCTGGGGGTAGGCCAAGAACGCCAAGCCTGGGCCTTGAGTTAGACACCACACCAAACACAGTGAGCTAAATCCGGGCCTTGAGTTATACACCAAACCACATCATTGAGTCTCAGCCCACATTGCATAATCACACTTCACTGCACACCTCAAATGGACACAGTAATGCACACCATGATAATAATTGTGCCATATGAAATCTCTTCTGTTGAATAAAAAGCGTAGGTTTTACTTCCTTTGTGTATTGTATCTTACATGTATCTAAGAAACTAATCATATACTTGGCTTCATTTTTCAATTGATGAGTTGATTAGGAGCACTATTACCCCTTTAATCTTATGTCAGAAGAAGTGCTGCTGATTTGAATTCTTCCCCTCTAATCAGGGACTAATTCAGACCCTCGGGCACAAGTTGAGTGGAGTCTGTGGCCAATCAGTGGCATTAATCAATTCATTACGTTTACTGTATCAAGAAGAAGATAACCAGTGACACTATAGAACATGTGTCAAACTCATTCCACGGAGGGCTGAGTGTCTGCGGGTTTTCCCTCCTCCCTTGTACTTCATTGATGAATTAATGTCACTAATTAGTAATGACCTCCCCTCACTTGGTTGTCTAGGTCTTCATTGAAAGGAAAAACCAGAAACCCACAGACAGTAGTCCTCCATGGAATGAGTTTGACTCCCCCGCTAAAGAGTCTGAACATACTCTATACTTTATTTAAACATTGTCCTTTCCAGCACTGTTTCAGAAACTATAGTGGATGCGTATTTAGACCAGGTCAGTACAGCTCGGTTTGACTCTGTAGTGTTAATCAGGAACAGCTGACTTCGATGTCAGCAACAGTGAATGCTGCAGGAGGGTGAGCTAACTGCACTGTACCGGAGGCAGCTAGTTCCTGGACAGGCTTCTTGGTGATGTACGACATAAAGCCCACAATGGAGAAGATGACGAAGCCCGCAAACATGCTGGTGAAGGAGTTTATACAGCACACGATGAGGGAGTCCCTGACAGGAGAAGAAAACACAACCCATGTTGGTATTGGTAAGTAGACAGGACACTATAATGGAACACCACGGAAGAAAGGAACACGAAAAGGACAGAACAAAATAAAGTAAATAGAGGAAAGATGGAGTGGGACACAAATCAAATCAAATCAAATTTATTTATATAGCCCTTCGTACATCAGCTGATATCTCAAAGTGCTGTACAGAAACCCAGCCTAACCCATGTTGGTATTGGTAAGTAGACAGGACACTATAATGGAACACCACGGAAGAAAGGAACACGAAAAGGACAGAACAAAATAAAGTAAATAGAGGAAAGATGGAGTGGGACCCAGAAGTATAGAATCAAAGTAAATAGAGGAAAGAGGGAGTAGAACCCTGAAGTATAGAATCAAAGTAAATAGAGGAAAGAGGGAGTAGAACCCAGAAGTATAGAAAAAGCAAATAGAGGAAAGAGGGAGTAGAACCCAGAAGTATAGAAAAAGCAAATAGAGGAAAGAGGGAGTGGAACCCAGAAGTATAGAATCAAAGTAAATAGAGGGAAGAGGGAGTGGAACCCAGAAGTATAGAATCAAAGTAAATAGAGGAAAGAGGGAGTGGAACCCATAAGTATAGAATCAAAGTAAACAGAGGAAAGAGGGAGTGGAACCCAGAAGCCAGACTGCCTCCAGGTGAGTTTCAGTAAAGACTTAGAAATTTGCGTCTCCTGGACAACCGTTCCATAAAAATGGAGCTCTATAGGAGAAAAAGCCCTGCCTCCAGCTGTTTGCTTAGAAATTCCTAGGGACAATTAAGGCCTGCGTCTTGTGACCGTACGTACGTATAGGTATTTTGTAATGGTTTAGCTAGTATAGAATCAAAGTAAACAGAGGAAAGAGGGAGTGGAACAAAAGCATGGATTAATTTTTCTGCAGAAGTATAGAATCAAAGTAAATAGAGGAAAGAGGGAGTGGAACCCAGAAGTATAGAATCAAAGAAAATAGAGGAAAGATGGAGTAGAACCCAGAAGTATAGAATCAAAGTAAATAGAGGAAAGAGGGAGTGGAACCCAGAATTATAGAATCAAAGTAAATAGAGGAAAGATGGAGTGGAACCCAGAAGTATAGAATCAAAGTAAATAGAGGAAAGATGGAGTGGAACCCAGAAGTATAGAATCAAAGTAAATAGAGGAAAGATGGAGTGGAACCCAGAAGTATAGAATCAAAGCAAACAGAGGAAATATGGAGTGGAACCCAGAAGTATAGAATCAAAGCAAATAGAGGAAAGATGGAGTGGAACCCAGAAGTATAAAATCAAAGCAAATAGAATGGTTTCATCATCTAGGTTTTTAACATGTAACAGAAGTGGTTTGATGAGCCTTACCTGAAGATGTGCGTTAGCTCCCTGAGAAAATGCATAGGCTTTAGCTCATTCTTCATGCACACATGAGACCCAGGTTTGAAACCAGTAGGTCACTAACAGGGGCATAAGGCATAAAGGAGAGGCTGTGGGGGTTGTTTACCTGTACACATCGTTGTTGAAGGAGTTGTAGCTTCCCAAGGCGATGAGCGAACCCAGACCCAGTCCATAGGAGAAGAAGATCTGAGTGGCAGCGTCCAGCCACACCTGGGAGAGTAGTCAGACAAACACACACACACATTTTTCTAAGGACAGTTTTCAAGACAAAAAAACATATCTTATTTTTCCTGTTGACATTTCAGTGTGTGCATAGGCATATGATCTGTGAGTGTGTGACTCTTAGGGGCCACCGTGTCAGACTTGGGAGTTTGTTGAAGTCAGGGTGATGTAGAAAGGATGCCCTCCTTGGCCCCGGGGAGAGTGACCCCACTTGAACAGCATGAAGTAGGGGACAGAGAAATAGACCACCTGAATAACAGATAGGGGACAGAGAAATAGACCACCTGAATAACAGATAGGAGACAGAGAAATAGACCACCTGAATAACAGATAGACAGAGAAATAGACCACCTGAATAACAGATAGGGGACAGAAATAGACCACCTGAATAACAGATAGGAGACAGAGAAATAGACCACCTGAATAACAGATAGGACAGAGAAATAGACCACCTGAATAACAGATAGGGGACAGAGAAATAGACCACCTGAATAACAGATAGGGGACAGAGAAATAGACCACCTGAATAACAGATAGGAGACAGAGAAATAGACCACCTGAATAACAGATAGGGGACAGAGAAATAGACCACCTGAATAACAGATAGGGGACAGAGAAATAGACCACCTGAATAATAACAGATAGGGGACAGAGAAATAGACCACCTGAATAACAGATAGGGACAGAGAAATAGACCACCTGAATAACAGATAGGGGACAGAGAAATAGACCACATGAATAACAGATAGGAAAGAGAAATAGACCACCTGAATAACAGATAGGGGACAGAGAAATAGACCACCTGAATAACAGATAGGGGACAGAGAAATAGACCACCTGAATAACAGATAGGGACAGAGAAATAGACCACCTGAATAACAGATGACCACCTGAATAACAGATAGGAACAGAGAAATAGACCACCTGAATAACAGATAGGGGACAGAGAAATAGACCACCTGAATAACAGATAGGGACAGACAGAAAATAGACCACCTGAATAACAGATAGGGGACAGAGAAATAGACCACCTGAATAACAGATAGGGGACAGAGAAATAGACCACCTGACAGATAGGGGACAGAGAAATAGACCACCTGAATAACAGATAGGGGACAGAGAAATAGACCACCTGAATAACAGATAGGGGACAGAGAAATAGACCACCTGAATAACAGATAGGGGACAGAGAAATAGACCACCAGATAGGAGACAGAGAAATAGACCACCTGAATAACAGACAGAGAAATAGACCACATGAATAACAGATAGGGGAGACAGAGAAATAGACCACCTGAATAACAGATAGGAGACAGAGAAATAGACCACCTGAATAACAGATAGGAGACAGAGAAATAGACCACCTGAATAACAGATAGGAGACAGAGAAATAGACCACCTGAATAACAGATAGGAGACAGAGAAATAGACCACCAGATAGGGGACAGAGAAATAGACCACCTGAATAACAGATAGAGACAGAGAAATAGACCACCTGAATAACAGATTGGGGACAGAGAAATAGACCACCAGATAGGAGAGAGAACCTGAATAACAGATAGGAGACAGAGAAATAGACCACCTGAATAACAGACATGGTGTATTGGTGAGGAGTGAAAAGGTGGGTAGTTGACTAACGAAACATCCCAGATGAAGGTGAACTTCCAGCCTCAATGGTACATGAGCAGACTGAAACATTCCCCACTCGGGACTGAAACATTCTACTTCCTGCTCGCCTGCCTCGCCTTCCTCTCCTGACAGAGATCTGTGAACGTGCTTTGCACTTTATCAAATAATGATTGTGTTTAATTGGTAAATTCCATCAAGGCCAGGGCCTTGGGGGAGTTAATTTTCTGCTTTGTGCAGTTCACATTCAATTCCAATTACCCTCGGAGCAGAATGCGAAGATGTGTTCCTTGCTCATACATTTATTTTCTTAAAAAGTGAGCGTTAATTTAACACCCCCTAACTCGACAAAGTTGTTAAGGTATTTTTTTGCCAGGTTACCGTTATGGAAGGAGGCTGTGATCTACTGCATGTTTCAGAATTGAACTATAGTATATGATGTTGCTGAAATGGATTTAGCCATTCTATCAATTGTATTGTGGTTCATGTGTCTTACAGGTGACGAGAGTTTTTTCATTAAATACCTTTTGCAAGGGATTTGTGCCAGAGAGAGAGAGAGAGAGAAAAATGTGCCAGAGAGAGAGAGATTTGTGCCAGAGAGAGAGAGAGAGAGAGAGAGAGAGAGAGAGAGAGAGAGAGAGAGAGAGAGAGAGAGAGAGAGAGAGAGAGAGAGAGAGAGAGAGAGAGAGATGAGAGAGAGAGAGAGAGAGAGAGAGAGAGAGAGAGAGAGAGAGAGAGAGAGAGAGAGAGAGAGAGAGAGAGAGAGAGAGAGAGAGAGAGAGAGAGAGAGTGTCATATGGAGTGAGCAGAGAGAGAGACAGAGACATCAGAGAGAGAGAAAGAGAGAGAGAGAGAGATGGCGATGTGTCATATGGAGTGGCAGAGAGAGAGACACCCAGACATCAGGAGACAGAAAGAGAGAGACCGAGACGAAAGCACCAAGACAGAAAAAGAGAGAGAGGAAGAGACATGAAAGGAAAGAGAGAGAGGAAGAGACATGAAAGGAAAGA
>NW_025746963.1:0-7500 GCF_021184085.1 Oncorhynchus gorbuscha
CTGCTGACACTCATGGGGTAATACACACCTGCTGATACTCATGGGGTAATACACACCTGCTGATACTCATGGGGTAATACACACCTGCTGATACTCATGGGGTAATACACACCTGCTGATACTCATGGGGTAACACACACCTGCTGATACTCATGGGGTAATACACACCTGCTGATACTCATGGGGTAACACACACCTGCTGATACTCATGGGGTAATACACACCTGCTGATACTCATGGGGTAATACACACCTGCTGATACTCATGGGGTAACACACACCTGCTGATACTCATGGGGTAACACACACCTGCTGATACTCATGGGGTAATACACACCTGCTGATACTCATGGGGTAACACACCTGCTGATACTCATGGGGTAATACACACCTGCTGATACTCATGGGGTAATACACACCTGCTGATACTCATGGGGTAATACACACCTGCTGATACTCATGGGGTAATACACACCTGCTGATACTCATGGGGTAATACGTTGACACCTGCTGATACTCATGGGGTAACACACACCTGCTGATACTCATGGGGTAACACACCTGCTGATACTCATGGGGTAATACACCTGCTGATACTCATGGGGTAACACACCTGCTGATACTCATGGGGTAATACACACCTGCTGATACTCATGGGTAATACACACCTGCTGGGATACTCATGGGGTAATACACACCTGCTGATAATACTCATGGGGTAATACACACCTGCTGATACTCATGGGGTAACACACACCTGCTGATAATTATGGGGTAATACACACCCAGTTGATACTCATGGGGTAATACACACCTGCTGATACTCATGGGGTAATACACACCTGCTGATACTCATGGGGTTACACCTGCTGATACCATGGGGTAATACACACCTGCTGATACTCATGGGGTAATACACACCTGCTGATACTCATGGGGTAATACACCTGCTGATACTCATGGGGTAATACACACCTGCTGATACTCATGGGGTAACACCTGCTGATACTCATGGGGTAACACACCTGCTGATACTCAAGGGTAATACACACCTGCTGATACTCATGGGGTAATACACACCTGCTGATACTGTAACATGAGATAACACACCTGCTGATACTCATGGGGTAATACACACCTGCTGATACTCATGGGGTAATACACACCTGCTGATACTCATGGGGTATACACACTTTGCTGATACTCATGGGGTAATACACACCTGCTGATATCATGGGGTAATACACACCTGCTGATACTCATGGGGTAACACACACCTGCTGATACTCATGGGGTAACACACACCTGCTGATACTCATGGGGTAACACACACCTGCTGATACTCATGGGTAACACACATGCTGATACTCATGGGGTAACACACACCTGCTGATACTCATGGGGTAATACACACCTGCTGATACTCATGGGGTAATACACACCTGCTGATACTCATGGGGTAACACACACCTGCTGATACCATGGGGTAATACACACCTGCTGATACTCATGGGGTAACACACACCTGCTGATACTCATGGGGTAATACACACCTGCTGCTGATAATAATCGCTGATACTCATGGGGTAATACACACCTGCTGATACTCATGGGGTAATACACACCTGCTGATACTCATGGGGTAACACACCTTTGACACTCTGTAATACACACCTGCTGATACTCATGGGGTAACACACACCTGCTGATACTCATGGGGTAATACACACCTGCTGATACTCATGGGGTAATACACACCTGCTGATACTCATGGGGTAATACACACCTGCTGATACTCATGGGGTAATACCTGCTGATACACCTGCTGATACTCATGGGGTAATACACACCTGCTGATACTCATGGGGTAACACACACCTGCTGATACTCATGGGGTAACACACACCTGCTGATATCATGGGTACAGATACACACCTAATACACACCTGCTGATACTCATGGGGTAATACACACCTGCTGATACTCATGGGGTAACACACACCTGCTGATACCATGGGGTAACACACACTGATACTGCTGCAACACACCTGCTGATACATGGGGTAACACACACCTGCTGATACTCATGGGGTAACACACCACCTGATACTCATGGGGTAAAACACCTGCTGATAAAATTTGATTTGATTTGACCTGCTGATACTCATGGGGTAATACACACCTGCTGATACTCATGGGGTAACACACACCTGCTGATACTCATGGGGTAATACACACCTGCTGATACTCATGGGGTAATACACACCTGCTGATACTCATGGGGTAATACACACCTGCTGATACTCATGGGGTAATACACACCTGCTGATACTCATGGGGTAACACACACCTGCTGATACTCATGGGGATAATAACACACCTGCTGATACTCATGGGGTAACACACCTGCTGATACTCATGGGGTAATACACACCTGCTGATACTCATGGGGTAATACACACCTGCTGATACTCATGGGGTAACACACACCTGCTGATACTCATGGGGTAATACACACCTGCTGATACTCATGGGGTAATACACACCTGCTGATACTCATGGGGTAATACACACCTGCTGATACTCATGGGGTAATACACACCTGCTGATACTCATGGGGTAATACACACCTGCTGATACTCATGGGGTAACACACACCTGCTGATACTCATGGGGTAACACACACCTGCTGATACTCATGGGGTAACACACACCTGCTGATACTCATGGGGTAACACACACTGATACTCATGGGGTAACACACCTGCTGATACTCATGGGGTAACACACACCTGCTGATACTCATGGGGTAATACACACCTGCTGATACTCATGGGGTACTCATGGGGTAATCATGGGGTAATACACACCTGCTGATACTCATGGGGTAATACACACCTGCTGATACTCATGGGGTAACACACACCTGCTGATACTCATGGGGTAATACACACCTGCTGATACTCATGGGGTAACACACACCTGCTGATACTCATGGGGTAATACACACCTGCTGATACTCATGGGGTAATACACACCTGCTGATACTCATGGGGTAATACACACCTGCTGATACTCATGGGGTAATACACACCTGCTGATACATGGGGTAACACACACCTGCTGATACTCATGGGGTAATACACACCTGCTGATACTCATGGGGTAATACACACCTGCTGATACTCATGGGGTAATACACACCTGCTGATACTCATGGGGTAATACACACCTGCTGATACTCATGGGGTAATACACACCTGCTGATACTCATGGGGTAATACACACCTGCTGATACTCATGGGGTAATACACACCTGCACCTGCTGATACTCATGGGGTAATACACACCTGCTGATACTCATGGGGTAACACACACCTGCTGATACTCATGGGGTAATACACACCTGCTGATACTCATGGGGTAACACACCTGCTGATACTCATGGGGTAATACACACCTGCTGATACTCATGGGGTAATACACACCTGCTGATACTCATGGGGTAATACACACCTGCTGATACTCATGGGGTAATACACACCTGCTGATACTCATGGGGTAATACACACCTGCTGATACTCATGGGGTAATACACACCTGCTGATACTCATGGGGTAACACACACCTGCTGATACTCATGGGGTAATACACACCTGCTGATACTCATGGGGTAATACACACCTGCTGATACTCATGGGGTAATACACACCTGCTGATACTCATGGGGTAATACACACCTGCTGATACTCATGGGGTAATACACACCTGCTGATACTCATGGGGTAATACACACCTGCTGATACTCATGGGGTAATACACACCTGCTGATACTCATGGGGTAACACACACCTGCTGATACTCATGGGGTAACACACACCTGCTGATACTCATGGGGTAATGGGGTAATACACACCTGCTGATACTCATGGGGTAATACACACCTGCTGATACTCATGGGGTAACACAGATACACACCTGCTGATACTCATGGGGTAATACACACCTGCTGATACTCATGGGGTAATACAGATACATGGGGTAACACCTGCTGATACTCATGGGGTAACACACACCTGCTGACACTCATGGGGTAAATACACCTGTTGATACTCATGGGGTAAACACACACCTGGCGTGGCTGCATGGGCCATGTCTGGCCTGGTAATGCTCACAACAACATTTATTGGTCATCTGATGCCTCCTTCTGAGCAATACACCGTAATAGCAAATGTGTGTGTGTGTGTGTGTGTTGTGTGTGTGTGTGTGTGTGTGTGTGTGTGTGTGTGTGTGTGTGTGTGTGTGTGTGTGTGTGTGTGTGTGTGTGTGTGTGTGTGTGTGTGTGTGTGTGTGTGTGTGTGTGTGTGTGTGTGTGTGTGTGTGTGTGTGTGTGTGTGTGTGTGTGTGTGTGTGTGTGTGTGTGTGTGTGTGTGCGCGTGTACAGGTTCATCTGCGGATGCTGTCTGATCCCGTTCCTGGTCGCAGGGTTCCAGGACGCTCATCACTCCTGCCCGCTCTGCCACGCCCACCTCCACAAACACACAGGTGACATCATCACTACAAGAAGTGACATCATCACTACATGACATGATTTGTATTTATAATGGATCCCCATTAGTTCCTGCCAAGGCAGCAGCTACTCTTCCTGGGGTTTATTATGGATCCCCATTAGTTCCTGCCAAGGCAGCAGCTACTCTTCCTGGGGTTTATAATGGATCCCCATTAGTTCCCCAAGGCAGCAGCTACTCTTCCTGGGGTTTATTATGGATCCCCATTAGTTCCCGTCAAGGCAGCAGCTACTCTTCCTGGGGTTTATTATGGATCCCCATTAGTTCCTGCCAAGGCAGCAGCTACTCTTCCTGGGGTTTATTATGGATCCCCATTAGTTCCTGCCAAGGCAGCAGCTACTCTTCCTGGGGTTTATTATGGATCCCCATTAGTTCCTGCCAAGGCAGCAGCTACTCTTCCTGGGGTTTATTATGGATCCCCATTAGTTCCTGCCAAGGCAGCAGCTACTCTTCCTGGGGTTTATTATGGATCCCATGAGTTCCTGCCAAGGCAGCAGCTGCTCTTCCTGGGGTTTATTATGGATCCCCATTAGTTCCTGCCAAGGCAGCAGCTACTCTTCCTGGGGTTTATTATGGATCCCCATTAGTTCCTGCCAAGGCAGCAGCTACTCCTCCTGGGGTTTATTATGGATCCCCATTAGTTCCTGCCAAGGCAGCAGCTACTCTTCCTGGGGTTTATTATGGATCCACATGAGTTCCTGCCAAGGAAGCAGCTACTCTTCCTGGGGTTTATTATGGATCCCCATTAGTTCCTGCCAAGGCAGCAGCTACTCTTCCTGGGGTTTATTATGGATCCACATGAGTTCCTGCCAAGGCAGCAGCTACTCTTCCTGGGGTTTATTATGGATCCCCATTAGTTCCTGCCAAGGCAGCAGCTGCTCTTCCTGGGGTTTATTATGGATCCCCATTAGTTCATGCCAAGGCAGCTACTCTTCCTGGGGTTTATTATGGATCCCCATTAGTTCCTGCCAAGGCAGCTACTCTTCCTGGGGTTTATTATGGATCCCCATTAGTTCCTGCCAAGGCAGCTACTCTTCCTGGGGTTTATTATGGATCCCCATTAGTTCCTGCCAAGGCAGCAGCTACTCTTCCTGGGGTTTATTATGGATCCCCATTAGTTCCTGCCAAGGCAGCAGCTACTCTTCCTGGGGTTTATTATGGATCCCCATTAGTTCCTGCCAAGGCAGCAGCTACTCTTCCTGGGGTTTATTATGGATCCACATGAGTTCCTGCCAAGGAAGCAGCTACTCTTCCTGGGGTTTATTATGGATCCCCGTTAGTTCCTGCCAAGGCAGCAGCTACTCTTCCTGGGGTTTATTATGGATCCACATGAGTTCCTGCCAAGGCTGCAGCTACTCTTCCTGGGGTTTATTATGGATCCCCATTAGTTCCTGCCAAGTCAGCAGATACTCTTGCTGGGGTCCAGCAAAATTAAATCAGTCATAAAATGTTTAAAACGTGACAATATTATTCAGATTTCAGATTTCAATACACACTGTGTCTGTGTCTGTGTCTGTGTGTCTGTGTCTGTGTCTGTATGTCTGTGTCTGTGTCTGTGTGTGTGTCTGTGTCTGTGTCTGTATGTCTGTGTCTGTGTCTGTGTGTGTGTGTGTGTGTGTGTGTGTCTGTGTCTGTATGTCTGTGTGTGTGTGTCTGTGTCTGTGTCTGTGTCTGTGTCTGTGTCTGTATGTCTGTGTGTGTGTGTGTGTGTGTGTGTGTGTGTGTGTGTGTGTGTGTGTGTGTGTGTGTGTGTGTGTGTGTGTGTGTGTGTGTGTGTGTGTGTGTGTGTGTGTGTGTGTGTGTGTGTGTGTGTGTGTGTGTGTGTGTGTGTGTGTGTGTGTGTGTGTGTGTGTGTGTGTGTGTGTGTGTCTGTCTGTATGTCTGTGTCTGTGTGTGTCTGTATGTCTGTGCCTGTATGTCTATGTCTGAATGTCTGTGTCTGTGTCTGTATATCTGTGTCTGTGTGTGTATCTGTGTCTGTGTCTGTATGTCTGTGTCTGTGTCTGTGCCTGTGTCTGTGCCTGTGTCTGTGTCTGTGTCTGTGTCTGTGTCTGTGTCTGTGTCTGTGCCTATGTCTGGGTCTGTATGTCAGTGTCTGTGTCTGTGTCTGTATTTCTATGTCTGTGTCTGTATGTCTGTGTCTGTGTCTGTGTCTGTGTCTGTATATCTGTGCCTGTGTCTGTGTCTGTATATCTGTGCCTGTGTCTGTGTCTGTGTCTGTGTCTGTATGCCTGTGTCTGTGTCTGTGTCTGTGTATGTATGTCTGTGTCTGTATGTCTGTGTCTGTGTCTGTGTCTGTGTCTGTGTCTGTATGTCTGTGTCTGTGTCTGTGTATGTGTCTGTGTCTGTGTCTGTGTCTGTATGTCTGTGTCTGTGTCTGTGTCTGTATATCTGTGCCTGTGTCTGTATGTCTGTGTCTGTGCCTGTATGTCTGTGTCTGTATGTCTTTGTCTGTGTCTGTGTCTGTGTCTGTATATCTGTGCATGTGTCTGTATGTCTGTGTCTGTGCCTGTATGTCTGTGTCTGTATGTCTGTGTCTGTGTCTGTGTCTGCGTCTGTGTCTGTGTCTGTGTCTATGTCTGTATATCTGTGTCTGTATGTCTGTGTCTGTGTCTGTGCCTGTGTCTGTGTCTGTATGTCTGTGCCTGTGTCTGTGTCTGTGCCTGTATGTCTGTGCCTGTGCCTGTGTCTGTGTCTGTGTCTGTGTCTGTGTCTGTGTCTGTGTCTGTGTCTGTGTCTGTGCCTGTGCCTGTGCCTGTGCCTGTGTTTGTATGTCTCTGTCTGTGTCTGTGTCTGTATGTCTGTGTCTGTGTCTGTGTCTGTGTCTGTGTCTGTGTCTGTGTCTGTGCCTGTGTTTGTATGTCTCTGTCTGTATGTCTGTGTCTGTCTCTGTGTCTGTATGTCTGTGTCTGTGTCTGTGTCTGTGTCTGTGT
>NW_025746963.1:12500-15000 GCF_021184085.1 Oncorhynchus gorbuscha
GTGTCTGTATGTCTGCGTCTGTATGTCTATGTCTGAATGTCTGTGTCTGTGTCTGTATATCTGTGTCTGTGTGTGTATCTGTGTCTGTGTCTGTATGTCTGTGTCTGTGTCTGTGCCTGTGTCTGTGCCTGTGTCTGTGTCTGTGTCTGTGTCTGTGTCTGTGTCTGTGTCTGTGTCTGTGTCTGTGTCTGTGCCTATGTCTGGGTCTGTATGTCAGTGTCTGTGTCTGTGTCTGTATTTCTATGTCTGTGTCTGTATGTCTGTGTCTGTGTCTGTGTCTGTGTCTGTATATCTGTGCCTGTGTCTGTGTCTGTATATCTGTGCCTGTGTCTGTGTCTGTGTCTGTGTCTGTATGCCTGTGTCTGTGTCTGTGTCTGTGTATGTATGTCTGTGTCTGTATGTCTGTGTCTGTGTCTGTGTCTGTGTCTGTATGTCTGTGTCTGTGTCTGTGTCTGTGTCTGTGTCTGTGTCTGTGTCTGTATGTCTGTGTCTGTGTCTGTGTCTGTATATCTGTGCCTGTATGTCTGTGTCTGTGCCTGTATGTCTGTGTCTGTATGTCTTTGTCTGTGTCTGTGTCTGTGTCTGTATATCTGTGCATGTGTCTGTATGTCTGTGTCTGTGCCTGTATGTCTGTGTCTGTATGTCTGTGTCTGTGTCTGTGTCTGCGTCTGTGTCTGTGTCTGTGTCTGTGTCTGTGTCTGTGTCTGTATATCTGTGCCTGTGTCTGTATGTATGTGTCTGTGCCTGTATGTCTGTGTCTGTATGTCTGTGTCTGTGTCTGTGTCTGTGTCTGTGTCTGTGTCTGTATGTCTGTGCCTGTGTCTGTGTCTGTGCCTGTATGTCTGTGCCTGTGTCTGTGTCTGTGTCTGTGTCTGTGTCTGTGTCTGTGTCTGTGTCTGTGTCTGTGCCTGTGTCTGCGTCTGTGTCTGTGCCTGTGCCTGTGCCTGTGTTTGTATGTCTCTGTCTGTGTCTGTGTCTGTATGTCTGTGTCTGTGTCTGTGTCTGTGTCTGTGTCTGTGTCTGTGTCTGTGTCTGTGTCTGTGTCTGTGTCTGTGCCTGTGCCTGTGTTTGTATGTCTCTGTCTGTATGTCTGTGTCTGTCTCTGTGTCTGTATGTCTGTGTCTGTGTCTGTGTCTGTGTCTGTGTCTGTGTCTGTGTCTGTGTCTGTGTCTGTGTCTGTGTCTGTGTGTGTGCCTGTGTCTCTGTGTGTGTGTGTGTGTGTGTGTGTCTGTGTCTGTGTCTGTGTCTGTATGTCTATTTATGTGTCTGTGTCTGTGTCTGTGTCTGTGTCTGTGTCTGTGTGTGTGTCTGTGTCTGTGTCTGTGTCTGTATGTCTGTGTCTGTATGTCTGTGTCTGCATGTCTGTGTCTGTGTCTGTATGTCTGTGTGTCTGTGTCTGTGTCTGTGTCTGTGTCTGTGTCTGTGTCTGTATGTCTGTGTCTGTGCCTGTGTCTATGTCTGTGTCTGTGTCTGTGTCTGCGTCTGCGTCTGTGTCTGTGTCTGTGTCTGTGTCTGTGTCTGTGTCTGTGTGTGTGTCTGTGTCTGTGTCTGTATGTCTGTGTCTGTATGTCTGTGTCTGCATGTCTGTGTCTGTGTCTGTATGTCTGTGTCTGTGTCTGTATGTCTGTGTCTGTGTCTGTGTCTGTGTCTGTGTCTGTGCCTGTGTTTGTATGTCTCTGTCTGTGTCTGTGTCTGTATGTCTGTGTCTGTGTCTGTGTCTGTGTCTGTGTCTGTGTCTGTGTCTGTATGTCTGTGTCTGTATGCCTGTGTCTGTGTCTGTGTCTGTGTCTGTGTCTGTGTCTGTGTCTGTGTCTGTGTCTGTGTCTGTATGTCTGTGTGTCTGTGTGTGTGTGTATGTGTGTGTGTGTGTGTGTGTGTGTGTCTGTGTCTGTGTCTGTGTCTGTCTGTATGTCTGTGTCTGTGTGTGTCTGTCTGTATGTCTGTGTCTGTGTCTGTGTCTGTGTCTGTATGTCTGTGCCTGTATGTCTATGTCTGAATGTCTGTGTCTGTGTCTGTATATCTGTGTCTGTGTGTGTATCTGTGTCTGTGTCTGTATGTCTGTGTCTGTGTCTGTGCCTGTGTCTGTGCCTGTGTCTGTGTCTGTGTCTGTGTCTGTGCCTATGTCTGGGTCTGTATGTCAGTGTCTGTGTATGTCTGTGTCTGTGTCTGTATGTCTGTGTCTGTGTCTGTGTCTGTGTCTGTGTCTGTGTCTGTGTCTGTATCTGTGCCTGTGTCTGTGTCTGTGTCTGTGTCTGTGTCTGTGTCTGTGTCTGTGTCTGTGTCTGTGTCTGTGTCTGTGTCTGTGTCTGTGTCTGTGTCTGTGTCTGTGTGTGTGTGTGTGTGTGTGTGTGTGTGTGTGTGTGTGTGTGTGTGTGTGTGTGTGTGTGTGTGTGTGTGTGTGTGTGTGTGTGTGTGTGTGTGTGTGTGTGTGTGTGTGTGTGTGTGTGTGTGTGTGTGTGTGTGTGTGTGTGTGTGTCTGTCTGTATGTCTGTGTCTGTGT
>NW_025746963.1:17500-42500 GCF_021184085.1 Oncorhynchus gorbuscha
GTGTGTGTGTGTGTGTGTGTCTGTGTCTGTGTCTGTGTCTGTGTCTGTCTGTATGTCTGTGTCTGTGTGTGTCTGTCTGTATGTCAGTGTCTGTGTCTGTGTCTGTGTCTGTATGTCTGTGTCTGTGTCTGTATGTCTGTGTCTGTGTCTGTGTCTGTGTCTGTATATCTGTGCCTGTGTCTGTGTCTGTATATCTGTGCCTGTGTCTGTGTCTGTGTCTGTGTCTGTATGCCTGTGTCTGTGTCTGTGTCTGTGTCTGTATGTCTGTGTCTGTGTCTGTGTCTGTGTCTGTATGTCTGTATGTCTGTATGTCTGTGTCTGTCTCTGTGTCTGTATGTCTGTGTCTGTGTCTGTGTCTGTGTCTGTGTCTGTGTCTGTGTCTGTGTCTGTGCCTGTGTCTGTGTGTGTGTGTGTCTGTGTCTGTGTCTGTGTCTGTATGTCTATTTCTGTGTCTGTGTCTGTGTCTGTGTCTGTGTCTGTGTCTGTGTCTGTGTGTGTGTCTGTGTCTGTGTCTGTGTCTGTATGTCTGTGTCTGTATGTCTGTGTCTGCATGTCTGTGTCTGTGTCTGTATGTCTGCGTCTGTGTCTGTGTCTGTGTCTGTGTCTGTGTCTGTGTCTGTGTCTGTGTCTGTGCCTGTGTCTGTGCCTGTGTCTGTGTCTGTGTCTGTGTCTGTGTCTGTGTCTGTGTCTGTGTCTGTGTCTGTGCCTATGTCTGGGTCTGTATGTCAGTGTCTGTGTCTGTGTCTGTATTTCTATGTCTGTGTCTGTATGTCTGTGTCTGTGTCTGTGTCTGTGTCTGTATATCTGTGCCTGTGTCTGTGTCTGTATATCTGTGCCTGTGTCTGTGTCTGTGTCTGTGTCTGTATGCCTGTGTCTGTGTCTGTGTCTGTGTATGTATGTCTGTGTCTGTATGTCTGTGTCTGTGTCTGTGTCTGTGTCTGTATGTCTGTGTCTGTGTCTGTGTCTGTGTCTGTGTCTGTGTCTGTGTCTGTGTCTGTGTCTGTATGTCTGTGTCTGTGTCTGTGTCTGTATATCTGTGCCTGTGTCTGTATGTCTGTGTCTGTGCCTGTATGTCTGTGTCTGTATGTCTTTGTCTGTGTCTGTGTCTGTGTCTGTATATCTGTGCATGTGTCTGTATGTCTGTGTCTGTGCCTGTATGTCTGTGTCTGTATGTCTGTGTCTGTGTCTGTGTCTGCGTCTGTGTCTGTGTCTGTGTCTGTGTCTGTGTCTGTGTCTGTATATCTGTGCCTGTGTCTGTATGTATGTGTCTGTGCCTGTATGTCTGTGTCTGTATGTCTGTGTCTGTGTCTGTGTCTGTGTCTGTGTCTGTATGTCTGTGCCTGTGTCTGTGTCTGTGCCTGTATGTCTGTGCCTGTGTCTGTGTCTGTGTCTGTGTCTGTGTCTGTGTCTGTGTCTGTGTCTGTGTCTGTGCCTGTGTCTGCGTCTGTGTCTGTGCCTGTGCCTGTGCCTGTGTTTGTATGTCTCTGTCTGTGTCTGTGTCTGTATGTCTGTGTCTGTGTCTGTGTCTGTGTCTGTGTCTGTGTCTGTGTCTGTGTCTGTGTCTGTGTCTGTGTCTGTGTCTGTGTCTGTGCCTGTGTTTGTATGTCTCTGTCTGTATGTCTGTGTCTGTCTCTGTGTCTGTATGTCTGTGTCTGTGTCTGTGTCTGTGTCTGTGTCTGTGTCTGTGTCTGTGTCTGTGTCTGTGTCTGTGTGTGTGCCTGTGTCTCTGTGTGTGTGTGTGTGTGTGTGTGTCTGTGTCTGTGTCTGTGTCTGTATGTCTATTTATGTGTCTGTGTCTGTGTCTGTGTCTGTGTCTGTGTCTGTGTGTGTGTCTGTGTCTGTGTCTGTGTCTGTATGTCTGTGTCTGTATGTCTGTGTCTGCATGTCTGTGTCTGTGTCTGTATGTCTGTGTGTCTGTGTCTGTGTCTGTGTCTGTGTCTGTGTCTGTGTCTGTGTCTGTGTCTGTATGTCTGTGTCTGTGCCTGTGTCTATGTCTGTGTCTGTGTCTGTGTCTGCGTCTGCGTCTGTGTCTGTGTCTGTGTCTGTGTCTGTGCCTGTGTCTGTGTGTGTGTGTCTGTGTCTGTGTCTGTGTCTGTATGTCTATTTCTGTGTCTGTGTCTGTGTGTGTGTCTGTGTCTGTGTCTGTATGTCTGTGTCTGTATGTCTGTGTCTGCATGTCTGTGTCTGTGTCTGTATGTCTGTGTCTGTGTCTGTATGTCTGTGTCTGTGTCTGTGTCTGTGTCTGTGTCTGTGCCTGTGTTTGTATGTCTCTGTCTGTGTCTGTGTCTGTATGTCTGTGTCTGTGTCTGTGTCTGTGTCTGTGTCTGTGTCTGTGTCTGTATGTCTGTGTCTGTATGCCTGTGTCTGTGTCTGTGTCTGTGTCTGTGTCTGTGTCTGTGTCTGTGTCTGTGTCTGTGTCTGTGTCTGTATGTCTGTGTGTCTGTGTGTGTGTGTGTGTGTGTGTGTGTGTGTGTGTGTGTGTGTGTGTCTGTGTCTGTCTGTATGTCTGTGTCTGTGTGTGTCTGTCTGTATGTCTGTGTCTGTGTCTGTGTCTGTGTCTGTATGTCTGTGCCTGTATGTCTATGTCTGAATGTCTGTGTCTGTGTCTGTATATCTGTGTCTGTGTGTGTATCTGTGTCTGTGTCTGTATGTCTGTGTCTGTGTCTGTGTCTGTGCCTGTGTCTGTGCCTGTGTCTGTGTCTGTGTCTGTGCCTATGTCTGGGTCTGTATGTCAGTGTCTGTGTCTGTGTCTGTGTCTGTATGTCTGTGTCTGTGTCTGTATGTCTGTGTCTGTGTCTGTGTCTGTGTCTGTATATCTGTGCCTGTGTCTGTGTCTGTATATCTGTGCCTGTGTCTGTGTCTGTGTCTGTGTCTGTATGCCTGTGTCTGTGTCTGTGTCTGTGTCTGTATGTCTGTGTCTGTGTCTGTGTCTGTGTCTGTATGTCTGTATGTCTGTATGTCTGTGTCTGTCTCTGTGTCTGTATGTCTGTGTCTGTGTCTGTGTCTGTGTCTGTGTCTGTGTCTGTGTCTGTGTCTGTGTCTGTGCCTGTGTCTGTGTGTGTGTGTGTCTGTGTCTGTGTCTGTGTCTGTGTCTGTGTCTGTGTGTGTGTCTGTGTCTGTGTCTGTGTCTGTATGTCTGTGTCTGTATGTCTGTGTCTGCATGTCTGTGTCTGTGTCTGTATGTCTGCGTCTGTGTCTGTGTCTGTGTCTGTGTCTGTGTCTGTGTCTGTGTCTGTGTCTGTGTCTGTGTCTGTGTCTGTGTCTGTGCCTGTGTCTGTGTCTGTATGTCTGTGTCTATGTCTATGTCTGTGTCTGTGTCTGTGTCTGTATGTCTGTGTCTGTGCCTGTGTCTATGTCTGTGTCTGTGTCTGTGTCTGTGTCTGTGTCTGTGTCTGTGTCTGTGTCTGTGTCTGTGTCTGTATGTCTGTGTCTGTATGTCTGTGTCTGCATGTCTGTGTCTGTGTCTGTATGTCTGCGTCTGTGTCTGTGTCTGTGTCTGTGTCTGTGTCTGTGTCTGTGTCTGTGTCTGTGTCTGTGTCTGTGCCTGTGCCTGTGTCTGTGTCTGTATGTCTGTGTCTATGTCTATGTCTGTGTCTGTGTCTGTGTCTGTATGTCTGTGTCTGTGCCTGTGTCTATGTCTGTGTCTGTGTCTGTGTCTGTGTCTGTGTCTGTGTCTGTGTCTGTGCCTGTGTCTGTGTGTGTGTCTGTGTCTGTGTCTGTGTCTGTATGTCTATTTCTGTGTCTGTGTCTGTGTCTGTGTGTGTGTCTGTCTGTGTGTCTGTATGTCTGTGTCTGTATGTCTGTGTCTGCATGTCTGTGTCTGTGTCTGTATGTCTGTGTCTGTGTCTGTGTCTGTGTCTGTGTCTGTGTCTGTGTCTGTGTCTGTGTCTGTGTCTGTGTCTGTGTCTGTGTCTGTGTCTGTGCCTGTGCCTGTGCCTGTGTCTGTATGTCTGTGTCTGTGTCTGTGTCTGTGTCTGTGTCTGTGTCTGTATGTCTGTGTCTGTGCCTGTGTCTGTGTCTGTGTCTGTGTCTGTGTCTGTGTCGGTGTCGGTGTCTGTGTCTGTGTCTGTGTCTGTGTCTGTGTTTGTGTCTGTGTCTGTGTCTGTGTCTGTGTTTGTGTTGTAGATACACTACATAGATATGTCTCTATGTAGTACTGTGGAATAGAGTTCCATGTAGTCATGGCTCTATGTAGTACTGTGGAATAGAGTTCCATGTAGTCATGTCTCTAGGTAGTACTGTGGAATAGAGTTCCATGTAGTCATGGCTCTATGTAGTACTGTGGAATAGAGTTCCATGTAGTCATGGCTCTATGTAGTACTGTGGAATAGAGTTCCATGTAGTCATGGCTCTATGTAGTACTGTGGAATACAGTTCCATGTAGTAATGGCTCTATGTAGTACTGTGGAATACAGTTCCATGTAGTCATGGCTCTATGTAGTACTGTGGAATAGAGTTCCATGTAGTCATGGCTCTATGTAGTACTGTGGAATAGAGTTCCATGTAGTCATGGCTCTATGTAGTACTGTGGAATAGAGTTCCATGTAGTCATGGCTCTATGTAGTACTGTGGAATAGAGTTCCATGTAGTCATGTCTCTATGTAGTACTGTGGAATAGAGGTCCATGTAGTCATGGCTCTATGTAGTACTGTGGAATAGAGTTCCATGTGGTTATGGCTCTATGTAGTGCTGTGAGCCTCCCATAGTCTGTTTTGGACTTGGGGACTGTGAAGAGACCTCTGGTGGCATGTCTTGTGGGATATGCATGGGAGTCTGAGCTGTGTGCTAGTAGTTTAGACAGTGGCACATTCAATATGTTAATACCTCTCACAAATACAAGTAGTGATGAAGTCAACCTCCACTTTGAACCAGCCCCCACAATATTAATGTTCGCTCTCTGTGTACGTCCACGGGCCAGCCGTGCTGCCCTGTTCTGAGCCAAATCAAAAGTCCCTCTTCGTGGCACCTGACC
This sequence comes from Oncorhynchus gorbuscha, assembly GCF_021184085.1. NCBI lineage: Eukaryota > Metazoa > Chordata > Actinopteri > Salmoniformes > Salmonidae > Oncorhynchus > Oncorhynchus gorbuscha. Next base: position 22,473 of record NW_025746963.1, read on the forward strand.
ACACGACTGAACAGTAGTCCAGGTGTGACAAAGCTAGGGCTCAGCCCAGTCAAAACTGTTCGCTGCTCTGGCCCCCAATGGTGGAACAAACTCCCTCACAACGCCAGGACAGCGGAATCAATCACCACCTTCCGGAGACACCTGAAACCCCACCTCTTTAAGGAATACCTAGGATAGGATAAGTAATCCCTCTCACCCCCTCCCCCCTTTAAGATTTAGATGCACTATTGTAATGTGACTGTTCCACTGGATGTCATAAGGTGAATGCACCCATTTGTAAGTCGCTCTGGATAAGAGCGTCTGCTAAATGACTTAAATGTAAATGTAAATGTAACCTCTTGAAACTAGGGGGCACTATTTTATTTTTGGAAAAATAATGTTCCCAAAGTAAACTGCCTATTTCTCAGGACCAGATGCTAGAATATGCATATAATTGACAGATTAGTTTCCAAAACTGTCAAAATATTGTCTGTGAGTATAACAAAACTGTTATTGCAGGCAAAACCCGGAGGAAAATCAAACCAGGAAGTGGCTTCTATTTTGAAAACTCCATTTTCCATAGCCTGCCTTTGCTCCATTTAAAGGGATATCAACCAGATTCCTTTTCCTATCGCTTCCTCAAGGTGTCAACAGTCGTGAGAAATAATTTCAGGCTTTTATTTTGAAAAATGAGCGAGAACGATAACATCGCGTCATTGTATGGCCGGGTCCCAGCAGCGTTTTGTTTGCGCAACAGAGTTTGGGCAGCCCCTCTCCTACTGAAAAAGACATGTCTGTGTCTGTCTAAAAACTACCTGAGGATTGATTATAAAAAACATTTGACATGTTTCTGTGGATATTACGGATACTATTTGGATTTTGTCTGCGTTGTTGTGACCGCTCTTTCCTGTGGATTTCTGAACATAACGTGCCAAACAAACGGAGGTATTTTGGATATAAAAATAATCTTTATGGAACAAAAGGAATGTTTATTGTGTAACTGGGAGTCTCGTGAGTGAAACATCCGAAGATCTTCAAAGGTAAACGATTAATTTGATTGCTTTTCTGATTTTCGTGACCAAGCTACTTTGATGCTAGGTGTTCATAATGTTTTGTCGAGCGATCGATAAATTTACACAAACGCTTGGATTGCTTTCGCTGTAAAGCATATTTTCAAAATCTGACACGACAGGTGGATTAACAAAAGGCTAAGCTGTGTTTTGCTATGTTGCACTTGTGATTTCATGAATATAAATATTTTTAGTAATATTATTTGAATGCGGCAATTCAGCGGTTGTTGATGACAATTATCCTGCTAACGGGAAGTCAAGTGACACCCCATCCCGTGAACGGGACCGTTGTCATCATCTGACACTAATTAGCATAACGCAACGGACATAAATCTTCCTAGAAAATATTCCTATTCATGAAAATCACAAGTGAAATATATTGAGACACAGCTTAGCCTTTTATTAATCATCCTGTCATCTCAGATTTTCAAAATATGCTTTTCAGCCAAAGCTAGACAAGCATTTGTGTAAGTTTATCGATAGCCTAGCATAGCATTTTGTCCAGCTAGCAGCAGGTAACTTGGTCACGGAAATCAGAAAAGCAATCAAATTAAATCGTTTACCTTTGATGAGCTTCGGATGTTTTCACTCACAAGACTCCCAGTTAGATAGCAAATGTTCCTTTTTTCCCAAAATATTATTTTTGTAGGCGAAATAGCTCCGTTTGTTCTTCACGTTTGGCTGAGAAATCGCCCGTAAATTGCAGTCATGAAAACGACGAAAAATATTCCAAATTAACTCCATAATATCGACAGAAACATGGCAAACGTTGTTTATAATCAATCCTCAAGGTGTTTTTCAAATATCTGTTCGATAATATATCCATCGGGACAATTAGTTTTTCAGTAGGACCGATTGGAGTAATGGCTACCTCAGTATTTTACGCAAGGATCTCTCTGGGAGCATCAGGTGACCACTTGCGCAATCAAGCCGCCTACGGGTATTCTTCAACATAAATGCGTAAAACTACGTCACAATGCTGTAGACACATTCGGGAATACGGAGAAAGAGTAATCTGGTTGATAGCCCATTCACTGCTCAATAAGGACACATTGGAATGCAGCGCTTTCAAAACATGAGGCACTTCCGGATTGGATTTTTTCTCAGGCTTTCGCCTGCAACATCCATTCTGTTATACTCACAGACAATATTTTTACAGTTTTGGAAACTTTAGAGTGTTTTCTATCCTAAGCTGTCAATTATATGCATATTCTAACATCTTGTCCTGACAAAATACCCCGTTTATTATGGGAACGTTTTTTTTTTTCAAAATGATAATACTGCCCCCTAGTCACAAAAGGTTAAAGAACATCCTCTGTGTTCTTTTAGACAGGTAACTCTTTGTCCACAATTCAGGGGGTGTAAAGCCACAACACCCTCTGTGTTCTGTTAGACAGGTAACTCTTTGTCCACAATTCAGTGGGTGTAAAGCCACAACACCCTCTGTCTTTTAGACAGGTAACTCTTTATCCACAATACAGGGGGTGTAAAGCCACAACACTTACGTTTTTCCATCTGCAGACTATGATCGATAATGTCAAATGCTGCACTGAAGTCTAACGAAACATCTACTACAATATTTTGATTATCAATTTCTCTCAGCCAATCATCATTTGTGTAAGTGGTGTGCTTGTTGAAAGTCCTTCCCTATAAGCGTGCTGAAAGACTTAATTTGTTTACTGTGAAATAGCATTGTATCTGGTCAAACACCATCTTTGTGGCAAATCGGAGTGGCAATATCCTCTGTTATTATCCTCATTCATTTTCCATCCAAATTGTCAGACCCCAGTGGCTTTTCATTGCAGATAGACAACAATCATTCTTTCACCTGTTTTTCATCATTTGGTCAGATATACTTGGATGTGTAGCGTCAGAGTTTGTTGCTGGTATTGCATGCCTAAATTTGCTAATCTTGCCATTAAAAGGAATCATTATTGTAGTTGGCAATATCAGTAGGGTTTGTGATGAATGAGCATCTGATTCAATGAATGAGCTGAGTTTACCTTTTTTTCTCTATATTTAATTGAAGCTCCAATTAAATGTAAAACATTTTTTTACCATCATTCTTTATATCATTTATCTTTGTTTCATAGTGTAGTTTATTATTTTTATTCAGTTTAGTCACATGATTTCTCAATTTGCAGTACGTTTGCCAATCAGTTGTGCAGCCAGACTTACTGACCATTCCTTTTGCCTCATCCCTCTCAACCACACCATTTTGCCTCATCCCTCTCAACCACACCATTTTGCCTCATCCCTCTCAACCACACCATTTTGCCTCATCCCTCTCAACCACACCATTTTGCCTCATCCCTCTCAACCACACCATTTTGCCTCATCCCTCTCAACCACACCATTTTGCCTCATCCCTCTCAACCACACCATTTTGCCTCATCCCTCTCAACCACACCATTTTGCCTCATCCCTCTCAACCACACCATTTTGCCTCATCCCTCTCAACCACACCATTTTGCCTCATCCCTCTCAACCACACCATTTTGCCTCATCCCTCTCAACCACACCATTTTGCCTCATCCCTCTCAACCACACCATTTTGCCTCATCCCTCTCAACCACACCATTTTTCAATTCCTTATCAATCCACGGGGATTTAACCGTTTTTACAGTAACTTTCTTAACCTCTTGCTCCTACCCGACACGCAGGCGTCCCATCTAGACATCTGGAAATGCAAATGCGCTACGCTAAATGCTAATAGCACTCGTTGAAACTCAAACGTTCATTAAAATACACATGCAGGGTACTGAATTAAAGCTACACTCGTTGTGAATCCAGGCAAGAAGTTAGATTTTTAAAATGCTTTTCGGCGAAAGCATGAGAAACTATTATCTGATAGCATGTAACACCCCAAAAGACCCGCAGGGGACGTAAACAAAATAATTAGCATAGTCGGCGCTACACAAAACACACAAATAAAATATAAAACATTCATTACCTTTGACCATCTTCTTTGTTGGCACTCCTAGATGTCCCATAAACATTACTATTGGGTTTTTTTTTTCAATTAAATCGGTCCATATATAGCCTAGATATCGATCTTTGAAGACTGTGTGATCAAGGAAAAAAATAGCGTTTCATAACGTAATGTCATTTTTTTTTTATTAAAAAAGTTGACGATAAACTTTCACAAAACACTTCGAAATACTTTTGTAATGCAACTTTAGGTATTAGTAAACGTTAATAAGCGATCAAATTGATCACGAGGCGATGTATATTCTATAGCTGTACGTCTGGAAATAATATCCGGGTAAATCTCCGGTCGGAGACCGGAAGAACTGCGCTGCCTCGTGTCTGTTTGACCAAGAAACAAATCGTAGGCAAATGACAAGACTGTTGACATCATGTGGAAGCTGTAGGTATTTAATGTGGTTCACTTTTAACAATGGGTTGAAGTGGCACATGGATATATTTTCCCATTTTCAGTGATCAGATTTTCCTGCACTTTTCGATGAAATGCACGTTCTGTTATAGTCACAGCCGCGATTTAACCAGTTTTATAAACGTCTGAGTGTTTTCTATCCACACATACTAATCATATGCATATACTATATTCCTGGCATGAGTAGCAGGGCGCTGAAATGTTGCGCGATTTTTAACAGAATGTTCGAAAAAAATGTTGAAAAAGTAGGGGTAGGAGTAACAGGTTAATGGGTGCATGCTTATTAGAAATGGGATAAATGCGTCTAGTGCTGTGTCTGTTTGCTCCTCATTACACATCACGGACCAACAAATATTCTTTACATCCACAATATAGGAATCACTACAAAAAGTATTGTATGACCTCTTATACACTATATTAGGCCCAGCCTGTCCTCTTATACACTATATTAGGCCCAGCCTTTGGAACTTTGGTTTTCCTAGACGTGGCCACTATATTGTGATCACTACATCCGATGGATTTGTAAACTGGTTTCAAGCACATTTCTGCAGCATTAGTTTTAAGATGTGACCAATACATGTTGATGATGTCATTCCTGTGCTGTTTGTAACGACCCTGGTAGGTTGACTGACAACCTGATCTGTGCTGTTTGTAACGACCCTGGTAGGTTGACTGATAACCTGATCTGTGCTGTTTGTAACGACCCTGGTAGGTTGGCTGATAACCTGATCTGTGCTGTTTGGACCCTGGTAGGTTGACTGATAACCTGATCTGTGCTGTTTGTAACGACCCTGGTAGGTTGACTGATAACCTGATCTGTGCTGTTTGTAACGACCCTGGTAGGTTGACTGATAACCTGATCTGTGCTGTTTGTAACGACCCTGGTAGGTTGACTGATAACCTGATCTGTGCTGTTTGTAACGACCCTGGTAGGTTGACTGATAACCTGATCTGTGCTGTTTGTAACGACCCTGGTAGGTTGACTGACAACCTGATCTGTGCTGTTTGTAACTACCCTGGTAGGTTGACTGATAACCTGATCTGTGCTGTTTGTAACTACCCTGGTAGGTTGACTGACAACCTGAACCAGGTTGTAGGCACAGCTTTTTCTTGACTGGGCAGCTTGATGAAAGCCAGTCAATATTTAAATCACCCAGAAAATATACCTCACTTTTGATATCACATACATTATCAAGCATTTCACACACGTTATCCAGATACTGACTGTTAACACTTTGTGGTCTATAGCAGCTTCCCACCAGAATGGGCTTTAGGTGAGGCAGATGAACCTGTAGCCATATTACTTCAACAGTATTTAACATGAGATCCTCTCTAATCTTTACAGTAAAGTGGTTCTGAATATAAACAGAAACACCTCCACCTTTGGCATTTCTGTCTTTTCGGTAGATGTGATAACCATGTATTGCTACCACTGTATCATCAAGGTATTATCTAAGTGAGTTTCAGAGATAGTCAGAATATGAATGTCATCTGTTCCTAGCAAGTTATTGACTTCATGAACCTTGTTTCTTAAGCAACATATGTTAACATCTATTTCAGCACTTTTCTGGGATGCTTGCTTGTTTTCATTGTTTTCTCATCACTACAGGATGTGACATCATCACTACATGCCATGACATCCTCACTACAGGACGTGACATCATCACTACATGGCGTGATATCATCACTACAGGATGTGACATCATCACTACAGGACATGACATCATCACTACAGGATGTGACATCATCACCACAAGAAGAGAAGGATTGGTGACATCAGAAGGCCTAGTCAGAGAAGGCCTACACCAGTCCAGGGCTTTAAACCACTGGACTGGTGTAGACTGGGTTAGGGGATAGAGAGGTTACAGAAGTTAGGGTTCAGAGGTTAGGGTTCAGAGGAGGGAATGAGAACATGGCTGTTGGGTTGAAGCCTGATTACAACATGAATTTACACTGTATTAAATGTCACTGTATTCAATATATTAACTATATCATTTATCATACTGAACACGGTATTAACTACATTATTTATTTATTAAATAGTGTATGAATTATATTGTATGTTATATTTCATATGGTATTAAATATATTATATTTGATATATTGTGTATTGTAAACTGAGTGGTTCGAGCCCTGAATGCTGATTGGCTGACAGCCATGGGATATCAGACCGGATACCACGGGTATGACAAAACATATTTTTTTAGTGCTCTAATTACGTTGGTAAGCAGTTTGTAAAAGGAATAAGGCATCTGGGGGTTTGTGGTATATGGTCAATATATCACGGCTAAGGGTTGTATCGAGGCAATCTGCGTTGCGTCGTGTTAAGAACAGCCCTTAGCCGTGGTATATTGGGCATATACCACAGCCCTTCCTATACTACACCCCCTCGTATACCACACCCCCTCGTATACCACACCCCCTCGTGTACCAAACCCCCTAGAATACCACACCCCCTCGTATACCACACTCACTCCTATACCACACCCCCTCATGTACCCCCTCATATACCCCCTCATATACCACACCCCCTCATGTACCCCCTCGTATACCCCCTCATATACCACACCCCCTCGTATACCCCCTCATATACCACACCCCCTCGTATACCCCCTCATATACCACACCCCCTCGTATACCCCCTCATATACCACACCCCCTCATGTACCCCTTGTATACCCCCTCCTATACCACAACCCCTCAGGTACCCCTCGTGTACCCCCGCCTATACCACACCCCTTCATGTACCCCCTCGTATACCCAATCGTATACCACACCCCTCGTATACCCCCTCATATACCACACACCCTCCTATACCACACCCCCTCGTGCCTTATTGCTTAAATAGATGATCAGGAAAGTTATTTAAAAACAACAATTAACTTGGTTATTTTACTCTATTATATTATATATATTATATTATATATTATAATAACTCTATAATATTATATATATTATATTATATATTATTATAACTCTATTATATTATATATATTATATTATATATTATAATAACTCTATAATAGTATATATATTATATTATATATTATAATAACTCTATAATATTATATATATTATATTATATATTATTATAACTCTATTATATTATATATATTATATTATATATTATAATAACTCTATAATATTATATATATTATATTATATATTATTATAACTCTATTATATTATATATATTATATTATATATTATAATAACTCTATAATATTATATATATTATATTATATATTATTATAACTCTATTATATTATATATATTATATTATATATTATAATAACTCTATAATATTATATATATTATATTATATATTATTATAACTCTATTATATTATATATATTATATTATATATTATTATAACTCTATTATATTATATATATTATATTATATATTATTATAACTCTATTATATTATATATATTATATTATATATTATTATAACTCTATTATATTATATATTAGTATAGCTCTATTATATTATATATATTATATTATATATTATTATAGCTCTATTATATTATATATATTATATTATATATTATTATAGCTTTATTATATTATATATTATTATAACTCTGTTATATTATATAATATCTTATTATAACTCTATATTATAGTACATATTATTATAAATGTATTATATTATAGTATATATTATTATAACTCTATTATATTATCAATTATTATAATAATAATAATAATATATGCCATTTAGCAGACGCTTTTATCCAAAGCGACTTACAGTCATGTGTGCATACATTCTACGTATGGGTGGTCCCGGGGATTGAACCCACTACCCTGGCATTACAAGCGCCATGCTCTACCAACTGAGCTATTATATTATATTATATATTATTATAACTCTATTATATTATATATATTATATTATATATTATTATAACTCTATTATATTGTATATATTATATTATATATTATTATAACTCAATTATATTATATATTAGTATAGCTCTATTATATTATATATATTATATTATATATTATTATAGCTTTATTATATTATATATTATTATAACTCTGTTATATTATATATATTATATTATATATTATTATAACTCTATTATATTATATTATATATTATTATAACTCTATTATATTATATTATATATTATTATAACTATGTTATATTATATAATATCTTATTATAACTCTATATTATAGTACATATTATTATAAATGTATTATATTATATTATATATTATTATAACTCTATTATATTATATATTATTATAAATGTATTATATTATAGTATATATTATTATAACTCTATTATATTATATATTATTATAACTCTATTATATTGTATTATGTCCGTAAAACACACCGGCCAGCTGGTCTGCGCATGCTCTGAGGGGCGCGGCTGGGGATGCCGTCAAGGCTGCAGGCCCAGACGGCATCCCCAGCCGCGCCTCAGAGCATGCGCAGACCAGCTGGCCGGTGTGTTTACGGACATATTCAATCAATCCCTATACCAGTCTGCTGTTCCCACATGCTTCAAGAGGGCCACCATTGTTCCTGTTCCCAAGAAAGCTAAGGTAACTGAGCTAAACGACTACCGCCCCGTAGCACTCACTTCCGTCATCATGAAGTGCTTTGAGAGACTAGTCAAGGACCATATCACCTCCACCCTACCTGACACCCTAGACCCACTCCAATTTGCTTACCGCCCAAATAGGTCCACAGACGATGCAATCTCAACCACACTGCACACTGCCCTAACCCACCTGGACAAGAGGAATACCTATGTGAGAATGCTGTTCATCGACTACAGCTCGGCATTCAACACCATAGTACCCTCCAAGCTCGTCATCAAGCTCGAGACCCTGGGTCTCGACCCCGCCCTGTGCAACTGGGTACTGGACTTCCTGACGGGCCGCCCCAGGTGGTGAGGGTAGGCAACAACATCTCCTCCCCGCTGATCCTCAACACGGGGCCCCACAAGGGTGCGTTCTGAGCCCTCTCCTGTACTCCCTGTTCACCCACGACTGCGTGGCCACGCACGCCTCCAACTCAATCATCAAGTTTGCGGACGACACAACAGTGGTAGGCTTGATTACCAACAACGACGAGACGGCCTACAGGGAGGAGGTGAGGGCCCTCGGAGTGTGGTGTCAGGAAAATAACCTCACACTCAACGTCAACAAAACTAAGGAGATGATTGTGGACTTCAGGAAACAGCAGAGGGAACACCCCCTATCCACATCGATGGAACAGTAGTGGAGAGGGTAGCTAGTTTTAAGTTCCTCGGCATACACATCACAGACAAACTGAATTGGTCCACTCACACTGACAGCGTCGTGAAGAAGGCGCAGCAGCGCCTATTCAACCTCAGGAGGCTGAAGAAATTCGGCTTGTCACCAAAAGCACTCACAAACTTCTACAGATGCACAATCGAGAGCATCCTGGCGGGCTGTATCACCGCCTGGTACGGCAACTGCTCCGCCCTCAACCGTAAGGCTCTCCAGAGGGTAGTGAGGACTGCACAACGCATCACCGGGGGCAAACTACCTGCCCTCCAGGACACCTACACCACCCGTTGTTACAGGAAGGCCATAAAGATCATCAAGGACATCAACCACCCGAACCACTGCCTGTTCACCCCGCTATCATCCAGAAGGCGAGGTCAGTACAGGTGCATCAAAGCTGGGACCGAGAGACTGAAAAACAGCTTCTATCTCAAGGCCATCAGACTGTTAAACAGCCACCACTAACACTGAGTGGCTGCTGCCAACACACTGTCATTGACACTGACCCAACTCCAGCCATTTTAATAATGGGAATTGATGGGAAATGATGTAAATATATCACTAGCCACTTTAAACAATGCTACCTTATATAATGTTACTTACCCTACATTATTCATCTCATATGCATATGTATATACTGTACTCTACATCATCGACTGCATCCTTATGTAACACATGTATCACTAGCCACTTTAACTATGCCACTTTGTTTACTTTGTCTACACACTCATCTCATATGTATATACTGTACTCGATACCATCTACTGTATGCTGCTCTGTACCATCACTCATTCATATATCCTTATGTACATGTTCCTTATCCCCTTACACTGTGTATAAGACAGTAGTTTTGGAATTGTTAGTTAGATTACTTGTTGGTTATCACTGCATTGTCGGAACTAGAAGCACAAGCATTTCGCTACACTCGCATTAACATCTGCTAACCATGTGTATGTGACAAATAAAATTTGATTTGATTTGATTTGATTTTATATATATTATAACTCTATTATATTATATTATATATTATTATAACTCTATTATATTATATTATATATTATTATAACTATTATATTATATATATTATATTATATATTATAATGACTCTATAATATTATATTATATATTATAATAACTCTATTATATTATATATTATTATAACTCTATTATATTATATATTATTATAACCTATTATATTATATATATTATATTATATATTATTATAACTCTATTATATTATATATTATTATAACTCTATTATATTATATATATTATATTATATATTATTATAACTCTATTATATTATATATATTATATTATATATTATTATAACTCTATTATATTATATTATATATTATTATAACTCTATTATATTATATATTATTATAACTCTATTATATTATATATATTATATTATATATTATTATAACTCTATTATATTATATATTATTATAACTCTATTATATTATATATTATAACCCTATTATATGTGTGTGTGTGTGTGTGTGTGTGTGTGTGTGTGTGTGTGTGTGTGTGTGTGTGTGTGTGTGTGTGTGTGTGTGTGTGTGTGTGTGTGTGTGTGTGTGTGTGTGTGTGTGTGTGTGTGTGTGTGTGTGTGTGTGTGTGTGTGTGTGTGTGTGTGTGTGTGTGTGCTTGTGTGCGCTAGAGAGCTATGAGGAAAAGATTTAAACAGCCAGATAACAGGTCACACCTGAAAATCTCAACTATAACAATAATCTTTCTCTCTTTCTCCCTCTTTCTCTCCCTCTCTCTCTGTCTCTCCAGCTCATTCACTTGCTCCACCTCTCTCTCTCTCTCTCTTCCTCGGCCTCTCCCTCTCTCTCTCTCCCTCTTCCTCTGTCTCCTCCTCTCTATGCCTCTCTGTCTGTCTCTCTCCCCTAGCTCCTAACCCTAACCCTAACCTTACCATAACCCTAACATTAACTCTGACCTTAATCCTAACCCAAAACCTTACCATAACCATAACCCTAGCCTTAACCTTAACCTTGCCATAACCCTAACCTTACACCTAGCTCCTAACCCTAATCTTACCTTAACCCTAAATTTAACACTTACCTAACTATACCTAACACACACAGACAGACACACAGACACACACACAAACAAACACAGACACACAGACAGACACACAGACACACACACACACACACACAGACACACAGACAGACACACAGACACACACCCACAGACACACACAGACACACACACATTGACACACAGACAGACACACACACAGACACACACACAGATACACACAGACAGACACACACACACACACAGACACACACACATTGACACACAGACAGACACACACACAGATACACAGATACACACACACACAGACAGACACACAGACAGACACACACACAGACACACACCCACAGACACACACAGACACACACACATTGACACACAGACAGACACACACACAGACACACACACAGATACACACAGACAGACACACACACACACACACACACACACACACACACACACACACACACACACACACACACACACACACACACACACACACACACACACACACACACACACACACACACACACACACACACACACACACATTGACACACAGACAGACACACACACAGATACACACAGACAGACACACACACACACAGACACACACACACAGACACACACACACAGACACACAGACACACACCCCACCCCGCTCAGTCAGTAGAACAAACAGATATGAACAGAGAGAGAGAGAGAGAGAGCTCTCATTAACTAATGAACAGACGTAATCACAGACACACACCCCACCCCGCTCAGTCAGTAGAACAAACAGATATGAACAGAGAGAGAGAGAGCGAGAGCTCTCATTAACTAATGAACAGACGTAATCACAGACACACACCCCCCGCTCAGTCAGTAGAACAAACAGATATGAACAGAGAGAGAGAGAGCTCTCATTAACTAATGAACAGACGTAATCACAGACACACACCCCGCTCAGTCAGTAGAACAAACAGATATGAACAGAGAGAGAGAGAGCTCTCATTAACTAATGAACAGACGTAATCACAGACACACACCCCTCTCTCTCAGTCAGTAGAACAAACAGATATGAACAGAGAACAGAGATCTTGGCTCTCATTAACTAATGAACAGACGTAATCACAGACACACACCCCGCTCAGTCAGTAGAACAAACAGATATGAACAGAGAGAGAGAGAGCTCTCATTAACTAATGAACAGACGTAATCACAGACACACACCCCGCTCAGTCAGTAGAACAAACAGATATGAACAGAGAGAGAGAGAGAGCTCTCATTAACTAATGAACAGACGTAATCACAGACACATCACAGACACACACCCCACCCCGCTCAGTCAGTAGAACAAACAGATATGAACAGAGAGAGAGAGAGCTCTCATTAACTAATGAACAGACGTAATCACAGACACACACCCCGCTCAGTCAGTAGAACAAACAGATATGAACAGAGAGAGAGAGAGCTCTCATTAACTAATGAACAGACGTAATCAAGGACATGGCTATCACACATCTCTCTCTACTCTGCCATTTCTTTCCTCTGACAGACAGAACAGTCCTCTCTTCTCTCGTTCTCTCTACTCTTTTCTTCCCTCCATCTTTCTCTCCCTTTTACCATCTTCACTATTGTCTCTTTTCCACATTACGTTCTCTCTACCCTTAAATCTCTCTCTTTCTCTCTCTTTCTTTCTCTCTCTCTTTCTTTCCCTCTTTCTTTCTCTATTTCTTTCTTTCGCTCTTTCTCTCTCTTTCTTTCTCTCATTCTTTCTCTCTGTCTATCTCTCTCTCTCTCTCTCTTTCTTTCTTTCTTTCTTTCTTTCTCTCTTTCTTTCTCTCTTTCTTTCTCTCTTTCTTTCTCTCCATCATGGAGGCTGTAGCCGTGTTTTCTTTCCGAGCAAAAGAACGAGACGAGCTCAGCTTCCAGAAAGGAGAGATACTGAAGGTGGGTATGTGTGTGTGTGTGTGTGTGTGTGTGTGTGTGTGTGTGTGTGTGTGTGTGTGTGTGTGTGTGTGTGTGTGTGTGTGTGTGTGTGTGTGTGTGTGTGTGTGTGTGTGTGTGTGTGTGTGTGTGTGTGTGTGTGTGTGTGTGTGTGTGTGTGTGTGTGTGTGTGTGTGTGTGCGTGCGTGATACTGTGAGTGAACAGAACTTCTGTGAAGGACAGATGAGTGAATAGTGTGTGATCGTTCTGTGAAGGACAGATGAGGGAATAGTGTGTGATCGTTCTGTGAAGGACAGATGAGGGAATAGTGTGTGATCGTTCTGTGAAGGGCAGATGAGGAATAGTGTGTGATCGTTCTGTGAAGGACAGATGAGTGAATAGTGTGTGATCGTTCTGTGAAGGACAGATGAGGGAATAGTGTGTGATCGTTCTGTGAAGGACAGATGAGTGAATAGTGTGTGATCGTTCTGTGAAGGACATATGACTACGTTACTGTACAGAACAGAGAGAATAGAGGCAGAGCACTGGGCAGAAGAGACTCATTTTCAGGTTTAGAAAATTGCTGAATGACAATGAAACGTTATCAAAAACATTCTCCACAGGATTACAGTAAGGGATAGATCAAAACATTCTCCACAGGCTTACAGTAAGGGTTGGATCAACAACATTCTCCACAGGATTACAGTAAGGTATAGATCAAAACATTCTCCACAGGATTACAGTAAGGGATAGATCAAAACATTCTCCACAGGATTACAGTAAGGGATAGATGGAAACATTTTCCACAGGATTACAGTAAGGATAGATGGAAACATTTTCCACAGGATTACAGTAAGGGATAGATGGAAACGTTCTCCACAGGATTACAGTAAGGGATAGATGGAAACATTCTCCACAGGATTACAGCAAGGCATAAATCAACAACATTCTCCACAGGATTACAGTAAGGGTTAGATCAAAACATTATCCACAAGCTTACAGTAAGGCATAGATCAACATTCTCCACAGGATTATAGTAAGGCATTCATGGAGACATTCTCCACAGGATTACAGTAAGGGATAGATGGAAACATTCTCCACATGATTACAGTAAGGGATAGATCAAAACATTCTCCACAGGATTACAGTAAGGGATAGATCAAAACATTATCCACAGGATTACAGTAAGGGATAGATCAAAACATTCTCCACAGGCTTACAGTAAGGGATAGATCAAAACATTCTCCACAGGATTACAGTAAGGGATAGATCAAAACATTCTCCACAGGCTTACAGTAAGGGATAGATCAAAACATTCTCCACAGGCTTACAGTAAGGGATAGATCAAAACATTCTCCACAGGATTACAGTAAGGGATAGATCAAAACATTCTCCACAGGCTTACAGTAAGGGATAGATCAAAACATTCTCCACAGGATTACAGTAAGGGATAGATCAAAACATTCTCCACAGGATTACAGTAAGGGATAGATCAAAACATTCTCCACATGATTACAGTAAAGGATAGATCAAAACATTATCAATGGTTAAATTGAAGAACATCCTTAAAGACTCCTTCCAGTTGCAACCGTGACCTGACCTCCATGCTCCAGCCTCTGACCTGTGACCTCTAACCTCTCTAGGTGACGGAGATGGATGAGGATCCTAATTGGATGATGGCAGAACTCCACGGGAGGATTAGGCTAGTCCCTGGAACTACATTAGTCTGTTACCACACCCGTTAGTATTATATAACGATTAAATACCTGCTATACCTAACCATTATATACCTACTATACCTACTATACCTAACCATTATATATATACCTACTATACCTAACCATTATATACCTACTATACCTACTATACCTAACCCTTATATACCTACTATACCTAACCCATGATTACAGTATACCTAACCCTTATATACCTACTATACCTAACCCTTATTACCTACTATACCTAACCATTATATACCTACTATACCTAACCATTATATACCTACATATACCATTAAGGGATACTATCAAAACATTACCTACTATACCTAACCCTTATATACCTACTATATCTACTATACCTAACCCATATATACCTATATACCTACTATACCTAAACATTACTATACCTACTATACCTAACCATTATATACCTACTATACCTACCTATACCTACTATACCTAACCATTATATACCCTCTACCTACTATACCTAACCCTTATATACCTACTATACCTAACCTAATTATATACCTACTATACCTAACCATTATATACCTACTATACCTAACCATTATATACCTACTACCTATATTATACCTACTATACCTAACCATTATATACCTACTATACCTAACCATTATATACCTATACCTACTATACCTAACCCTTATATACCTACTATACCTAACCATTATATACCTACTATACCTAACCATTATATACCTACTATACCTAACCATTATATACCTACTATACCTAACCATTATTATATACCTACTATACCTAACCATTATATACCTACTATACCTAACCCTATACCTATTATATACCTACTATACCTAACCATTATATACCTACTATACCTAACCCTTATATACCTACTATATACCCTAACCATTATATACCTACTATATCTACCATTATATACCTACTATACCTATATACCTACTATACCTAACCATTATATACCTACTATACCTAACCCTTATATACCTACTATACCTAACCATTATATACCTACTATACCTAACCCTTATATACCTACTATACCTAACCATTATATACCTACTATACCTACTATACCTAACCCATTATATACCTACTATACCTAACCATTATATACCTACTATACCTACCTAACCATTATATACCTACTATACCTAACCATTATATACCTACTATACCTAACCATTATATACCTACTATACCTATACCTAACCCTTATATACCTACTATACCTAACCTTATATACCTACTATACCTAACCCTTATATACCTACTATACCTAACCATTATATACCTACTATACCTAACCATTATATACCTACTATACCTACTATACCTAACCCTTATATACCTACTATACCTAACCATTATATACCTACTATACCTACTATACCTAATTATATACCTACTATACCTATACCTATACCTTATATACCTACTATACCTACTATACCTTATATATACCTACTATACCTAACTATATATATACCTACTATACCTACTATACCTAACCATTTATATACCTTTATATAACCATTATATACCTACTATATACATATTCTACTATACCTAACCCTTATATACCTACTATACCTAACCATGCTCTACTATACCTAACCCTTATATACCTACTATATCTAACCCTTATATACCTACTATACCTACTATACCTAACCCTTATATACCTACTATACCTAACCCTTATATACCTACTATACTATACCTAACCCTATACCCTATACCTAACCCTTATACTATACCTAACCCTTATATACCTACTATACCTAACCCTTATATACCTACTATATCCTATACCTATTATATACCTACTATACCTAACCCTTATATACCTACTATACCTAACCCTTATATACCTACTATACCTACTATACCTACTATACCCTAACCATTATATACCTACTATACCTAACCCTTATATACCTACTATACCTAACCTTATATACCTACTATACCTAACCATTATATACCTACTATACCTAACCCTTATATACCTACTATACCTAACCTATATACCTATATACCTACTATACCTAACCCTTATATACCTACTATACCTACTATACCTAACCCTTATATACCTACTATACCTAACCCTTATATACCTATATACCTACTATACCTACTATACCTAACCCTTATATACCTACTATACCTAACCATTATATACCTACTATATCTAACCTAATTATATACCTACTATACCTAACCCTTATATACCTACTATACCTAACCATTATATACCTACTATACCTACTATACCTAACCCTTATATACCTACTATACCTAACCCTTATATACCTACTATACCTAACCATTATATACCTACTATACCTAACCCTTATATACCTACTATACCTAACCATTATATACCTACTATACCTAACTTATATACCTACTATACCTACTATACCTAACCCTTATATACCTACTATACCTAACCCTTATATATCTACTATACCTAACCCTTATATACCTACTATACCTAACCCTTATATACCTACTATACCTAACCCTTATATACCTACTATACCTAACCATATATACCTACTATACCTAACCATTATATACCTACTATATCTAACCCTTATATACCTACTATACCTAACCCCATTATATACCTACTACCTAACTTATATACCTAACCATTATATACCTACTATACCTACTATACCTAACCATTATATACCTACTATACCTAACCATTATATACCTACTATACCTAACTTATATACCTACTATACCTAACCTTATACCTACTATACCTACCCATTATATATACCTAACCATTATATACCTACTATACCTAACCTTATATACCTACTATACCTAACCCTTATATACCTACTATACCTACTATACCTAACCCTTATATACCTACTATACCTAACCATTATATACCTACTATACCTAACCCTTATATACCTACTATATCTAACCCTTATATACCTACTATACCTACTATACCTAACCCTTATATACCTACTATACCTACTATACCTAACCATTATATATCTACTATATCTAACCCTTATATACCTACTATACCTAACCCTTATATACCTACTATATCTACTATATCTAACCCTTATATACCTACTATACCTACTATATCTAACCCTTATATACCTACTATATCTACTATATCTAACCCTTATATACCTACTATACCTACTATATCTAACCCTTATATACCTACTATATCTACTATATCTAACCCTTATATACCTACTATATCTACTATACCTAACCCTTATATACCTACTATATCTAACCCTTATATACCTACTATACCTAACCCTTATATACCTACTATATCTAACCCTTATATACCTACTATACCTAACCCTTATATACCTACTATACCTAACCCTTATATACCTACTATACCTAACCCTTATATACCTACTATACCTAACCATTATATACCTACTATACCTAACCCTTATATACCTACTATACCTACTATACCTAACCCTTATATACCTACTATACCTAACCATTATATACCTACTATACCTAACCCTTATATACCTACTATACCTAACCATTATATACCTACTATATCTAACCCTTATATACCTACTATACCTACTATACCTAACCCTTATATACCTACTATACCTAACCATTATATATCTACTATACCTAACCCTTATATACCTACTATACCTAACCCTTATATACCTACTATACCTAACCCTTATATACCTACTATACCTAACCCTTATATATCTACTATACCTAACCCTTATATACCTACTATACCTAACCATTATATACCTACTATATCTAACCCTTATATACCTACTATATCTAACCCTTATATACCTACTATACCTACTATACCTAACCCTTATATACCTACTATATCTAACCCTTATATACCTACTATACCTAACCCTTATATACCTACTATACCTACTATACCTAACCATTATATACCTACTATACCTAACCATTATATACCTACTATATCTAACCCTTATATACCTACTATACCTAACCCTTATATACCTACTATACCTAACCCTTATATACCTACTATACCTAACCATTATATACCTACTATACCTAACCATTATATACCTACTATACCTAACCCTTATATACCTACTATACCTACTATACCTAACCCTTATATACCTACTATACCTAACCATTATATACCTACTATACCTAACCCTTATATACCTACTATATCTAACCCTTATATACCTACTATACCTACTATACCTAACCCTTATATACCTACTATACCTACTATACCTAACCATTATATATCTACTATATCTAACCCTTATATACCTACTATATCTACTATACCTAACCCTTATATACCTACTATATCTACTATATCTAACCCTTATATACCTACTATATCTACTATACCTAACCCTTATATACCTACTATATCTAACCCTTATATACCTACTATACCTAACCCTTATATACCTACTATATCTAACCCTTATATACCTACTATACCTAACCCTTATATACCTACTATACCTAACCCTTATATACCTACTATACCTAACCCTTATATACCTACTATACCTAACCATTATATACCTACTATACCTAACCCTTAT
>NW_025746963.1:50000-77423 GCF_021184085.1 Oncorhynchus gorbuscha
AATGGGGGGGGTCTATACTGCTGTTCTGATTGGTGGTAGTAATGGGGGGGGGTCTATACTGCTGTTCTGATTGGTGGTAGTAATGGGGGGCAGAGTGTCTATACTGCTGTTCTGATTGGTGGTAGTAATGGGGGGGTCTATACTGCTGTTCTGATTGGTGGTAGTAATGGGGGGCAGAGTGTCTATACTGCTGTTCTGATTGGTGGTAGTAATGGGGGAGGGGCAGAGTGTCTATACTGCTGTTCTGATTGGTGGTAGTAATGGGGGGTCTATACTGCTGTTCTGATTGGTGGTAGTAATGGGGGGGTCTATACTGCTGTTCTGATTGGTGGTAGTAATGGGGGTCTATACTGCTGTTCTGATTGGTGGTAGTAATGGGGGTGTCTATACTGCTGTTCTGATTGGTGGTAGTAATGGGGGGCAGAGTGTCTATACTGCTGTTCTGATTGGTGGTAGTAATGGGGGAGGGGCAGAGTGTCTATACTGCTGTTCTAATTGGTGGTAGTAATGGGGGGCAGAGTGTCTATACTGCTGTTCTGATTGGTGGTAGTAATGGGGGAGGGGCAGAGTGTCTATACTGCTGTTCTAATTGGTGGTAGTAATGGGGGGCAGAGTGTCTATACTGCTGTTATGATTGGTGGTAGTAATGGGGGGAGGGTAGAGTGTCTATACTGCTGTTCTGATTGGTGGTAGTAATAGGGGAGGGGCAGAGTGTCTATACTGCTGTTCTGATTGGTGGTAGTAATGGGGGGGCAGAGTGTCTATACTGCTGTTCTGATTGGTGGTAGTAATGGGGGAGGGGCAGAGTGTCTATACTGCTGTTCTGATTGGTGGTAGTAATGGGGGGGCAGAGTGTCTATACTGCTGTTCTAATTGGTGGTAGTGATGGGGGAGGGGCAGAGTGTCTATACTGCTGTTCTAATTGGTGGTAGTAATAGGGGAGGGGCAGAGTGTCTATACTGCTGTTCTGATTGGTGGTAGTAATGGGTAGATCAACGCTCTGCTCTCTGTGTGTTCGGCAGCTTAGATTAATGTGAAAAAATATCTAAACTTAACATGCAAAGTGTTGATCCCATGTTTAAATAATAAAGTAACGTGTTGATCCCATGTTTAAATAATAAAGTGTTGATCCCATGTTTAAATAATAAAGTAACGTGTTGATCCCATGTTTAAATAATAAAGTAATGTGTCGATCCCATGTTTAAATAATAAAGTAACGTGTTGATCCCATGTTTAAATAATAAAGTGTTGATCCCATGTTTAAATAATAAAGTGTTGATCCCATGTTTAAATAATAAAGTAACGTGTTGATCCCATGTTTAAATAATAAAGTAACGTGTTGATCCCATGTTTAAATAATAAAGTAAAGTGTTGATCCCATGTTTAAATAATAAAGTAACGTGTTGATCCCATGTTTAAATAATAAAGTAAAGTGTTGATCCCATGTTTAAATAATAAAGTGTTGATCCCATGTTTAAATAATAAAGTAACGTGTTGATCCCATGTTTAAATAATAAAGTGTTGATCCCATGTTTAAATAATAAAGTGTTGATCCCATGTTTAAATAATAAAGTAACGTGTTGATCCCATGTTTAAATAATAAAGTAACGTGTTGATCCCATGTTTAAATAATAAAGTAAAGTGTTGATCCCATGTTTAAATAATAAAGTAACGTGTTGATCCCATGTTTAAATAATAAAGTAAAGTGTTGATCCCATGTTTAAATAATAAAGTGTTGATCCCATGTTTAAATAATAAAGTAAAGTGTTGATCCCATGTTTAAATAATAAAGTGTTGATCCCATGTTTAAATAATAAAGTGTTGATCCCATGTTTAAATAATAAAGTAACGTGTTGATCCCATGTTTAAATAATAAAGTAAAGTGTTGATCCCATGTTTAAATATCCCATGTTTAAATAATAAAGTAAAGTGTTGATCCCATGTTTAAATAATAATGTAAAGTGTTGATCCCATGTTTAAATAATAAAGTGTTGATCCCATGTTTAAATATCCCATGTTTAAATAATAAAGTAAAGTGTTGATCCCATGTTTAAATAATAAAGTAACGTGTTGATCCCATGTTTAAATAATAAAGTAACGTGTTGATCCCATGTTTAAATAATAAAGTAAAGTGTTGATCCCATGTTTAAATAATAAAGTGTTGATCCCATGTTTAAATAATAAAGTGTTGATCCCATGTTTAAATAATAAAGTGTTGATCCCATGTTTAAATAATAAAGTAACGTGTTGATCCCATGTTTAAATAATAAAGTAAAGTGTTGATCCCATGTTTAAATATCCCATGTTTAAATAATAAAGTAAAGTGTTGATCCCATGTTTAAATAATAATGTAAAGTGTTGATCCCATGTTTAAATATCCCATGTTTAAATAATAAAGTAAAGTGTTGATCCCATGTTTAAATAATAATGTAAAGTGTTGATCCCATGTTTAAATAATAAAGTAAAGTGTTGATCCCATGTTTCCTTAGATGAAATAAATGATCCCAGACATGAACAGAAAGTTTATTTCTCTCAAATTTGGTTCACAAATTTGTTTACATGCCTGTTATCCATCCACCTGACAGGTGTGGCAAGTCAAGAAGCTGATTAAACACCATGATCATTACACAGGTGCACCTTGTGCTGGGGACAACAAAAGGTCACTCTAAAATTTGTAGTTTTGTCACACAACACCATGCCACAGATGTCTCAAATTTTGAGGTTTAGGGCTCCTGGGCACCTGGCTCCCAAGTGGTTGGGCCTATCTGGACAGGCCCACCCATAGCTGTGACCCTGCCCAGTCATGTGAAATCCATTGATTAGGGCCTAATACATTTATTTAAATTGACTGACTTCCTTCTATACACTGAAAGTCAGTAAAATATTTGAGAAGATTGCTTGTTGTGTTTGTAGTTTTGTTCAATATATGATACTTTGATGACTCGGTCTTCCTGTACTGTAGCTGTACCCTCCACAGGGAGTAAGATTTATACTGTAGCTGTACACTCCACAGAGAGTAAGATTTATACTGTAGCTGTACCCTCCACAGGGAGTAAGATTTATACTGTAGCTGTACCCTCCACACGGAGTAAGATTTATACTGTAGCTGTACCCTCCACAGGGAGTATGATTTATACTGTAGCTGTACCCTCCACAGGGAGTATGATTTATACTGAAGCTGTACCCTCCACAGAGAGTAAGATTTATACTGTAGCTGTACCCTCCACAGGGAGTAAGATTTATACTGTAGCTGTACCCTCCACAGGGAGTATGATTTATACTGAAGCTGTACCCTCCACAGAGAGTAAGATTTATACTGTAGCTGTACCCTCCACAGGGAGTAAGATTTATACTGTAGCTGTACCCTCCACAGGGAGTAAGATTTATACTGTAGCTGTACCCTCCACAGGGAGTATGATTTATACTGATGCTGTACCCTCCACAGAGAGTAAGATTTATACTGTAGCTGTACCCTCCACAGGGAGTAAGATTTATACTGCAGCTGTACCCTCCACAGGGAGTAAGATTTATACTGTAGCTGTACCTTCCACAGGAAGTAAGATTTATACTGTAGCTGTACCCTCCACAGGGAGTAAGATTTATACTGTAGCTGTACCCTCCACAGGGAGTAAGATTTATACTGTAGCTCTACCCTCCACAGGGAGTAAGATTTATACTGTAGCTGTACACTCCACAGGGAGTAAGATTTATACTGTAGCTGTATGCTCCACAGGGAGTAAGATTTATACTATAGCTGTATGCTCCACAGGGAGTAAGATTTATACTGTAGCTGTACCCTCCACAGGGAGTATGATTTATACTGAAGCTGTACCCTCCACAGGGAGTAAGATTTATACTGTAGCTGTACCCTCCACAGGGAGTAAGTGAGATTCTGTGTATCTTATCGTAGTGGAAGTATGATTTCATTCTTCATTTTCTGACATGTCTGAAAACCACTTCTAGAACTAACTAACTAACTAACTAACTAACTAACTAACTAACTAACTAACTAACTAACTAACTAACTAACTAACTAACTAACTAACTAACTAACTAACTAACTAACTAACTAACTAACTAACTAACTAAATGTAACTAACTCTCTCTCTCCCTCCCTCCCTCCCTCCCTCCCTCCCTCCCTCCCTCCCTCCCTCCCTCCCTCCCTCCCTCCCTCCCTCCCTCCCTCCCTCCCTCCCTCCCTCCCTCCCTCCCTCACCATCTCTATCTGTCTCTCCCCCCTCTCGCTCTCTCTTTGCAGCTATGGCGACATGGTCGAGCACTTCCTGGTTCTCGAGGGGTTGGGTCAGTACTGTGTGTGGGAGGAGACTTTCTCGTCTCTCAACCGATTGGTCGACTTCTACAGATCACACAGCATCGCCCAGGAGAGACCTGTCTACCTTACCGACCCTCCTGACACACCTCTACACACACACACACCTGCACACCCTCTCACACACACTGCCATGCATCTACCGGACCCTAACCCAAACCCCTACACACCCCTAACCCTAACACACACACACACCCTAACCCGTATCTAGCTGAGCACCACACACACCCCACTCACCCTCGCGCACACACCCCTAACCCTAACACACACACCACAAACTCCCCAAACACACACCACACACACACCCCTACCCAACACCCCCAGCCCCAGCCAGCTACTCCAACAGAAGAGAACCAAGCAGGAACCTGAACTGGGGCTATTCTACATAACCACACCCCTACATAACCACACACGCACGCACGCACACACACACACACACACACACACACACACACACACACACACACACACACACACACACACACACACACGTCTACGTAACTCTGATCACTATATATGCAAAAGAATGTGGGCACCCCCTCAAATGAGTGGATTTGGCTATTTCACCCACATCTGTTGCTGACAGGTGTATCAAATCGAGCCCACACGCCATGCAATCTCCACAGACAAACATTGACAGTAGAATGGCCTCACTGAGGAGCTCAGTGACTTTCAACACCGGCATAGGATGCCACTTTTCCAACAAGTCAGTTTGTCAAATTTCAAGTCAGTTTGTCAAATTTCAAGTCAGTTTGTAAAACTCGTCTATCCTCGATTGCAACACATCACTACAGAGTTCCACACTGCCTCTGGAAGCAACGTCAGCACAAGAACTGTTCGTCGGGAGTTTCCTGAAATGGGTTTCCATGGCAGCCGGCATACAATGACATTCTAGACGACTCTTCCATCCTTGGAGCCCTTTCTTGTTTCAGCATGACGATGCCCCCTGTGCAGAAAGCCAGGTCTATACAGAAGAGGCCTACTCACTAAAAGGTCTATACAGAAGAGGCCTACTCACTAAAAGGTCTATACAGAAGAGGCCTACTCACTAAAAGGTCTATACAGAAGAGGCCTACTCACTAAAAGGTCTATACAGAAGAGGCCTACTCACTAAAAGGTCTATACAGAATTGGCCTACTCACTAAAAGGTCTATACAGAAGAGGCCGACTAAAAGGTCCTGTGGCTGAACGGA
Source organism: Oncorhynchus gorbuscha (assembly GCF_021184085.1). Lineage (NCBI taxonomy): Eukaryota > Metazoa > Chordata > Actinopteri > Salmoniformes > Salmonidae > Oncorhynchus > Oncorhynchus gorbuscha. Next base: position 55,524 of record NW_025746963.1, read on the forward strand.
AGAGTGGAGGCTGTTATAGCAGCAATGTTCCAACATCTAGTGGAAAGCCTTCCCAGAAGAGTGGAGGCTGTTATAGCAGCAATGTTCCAACATCTAGTGGAAAGCCTTCCCAGAAGAGTGGAGGCTGTTATAGCAGCAATGTTCCAACATCTAGTGGAAAGCCTTCCCAGAAGAGTGGAGGCTGTTATAGCAGTAATGTTCCCGACATCTAGTAGAAAGCCTTCCCAGAAGAGTGGAGGCTGTTATAGCAGCAATGTTCCTACAACTTGGTATGAAAGCCTTCCCAGAAGAGTGGAGGCTGTTATAGCAGCAATGTTCCTACATCTAGTGGACAGCCTTCCCAGAAGAGTGGAGGTTGTTATAGCAGCAATGTTCCTACATCTAGTGGAAAGCCTTCCCAGAAGAGTGGAGGCTGTTATAGCAGCAATGTTCCTACATCTAGTGGAAAGCCTTCCCAGAAGAGTGGAGGCTGTTATAGCAGCAATGTTCCTACGTCTGGTGGAAAGCCTTCCCAGAAGAGTGGAGGCTGTTATAGCAGCAATGTTCCTGACATCTAGTGGAAAGCCTTCCCAGAAGAGTGGAGGCTGTTATAGCAGCAATGTTCCTACATCTAGTGGAAAGCCTTCCCAGGAGAGTGGAGGCTGTTATAGCAGCAATGTTCCAACATCTAGTGGAAAGCCTTCCCAGAAGAGTGGAGACTGTTATAGCAGCAATGTTCCAACATCTAGTGGAAAGCCTTCCCAGAAGAGTGGAGGCTGTTATAGCAGCAATGTTCCAACATCTAGTGGAAAGCCTTCCCAGAAGAGTGGAGGCTGTTATAGCAGCAATGTTCCTACGTCTGGTGGAAAGCCTTCCCAGAAGAGTGGAGGCTGTTATAGCAGCAATGTTCCTGACATCTAGTGGAAAGCCTTCCCAGAAGAGTGGAGGCTGTTATAGCAGCAATGTTCCTACATCTAGTGGAAAGCCTTCCCAGGAGAGTGGAGGCTGTTATAGCAGCAATGTTCCAACATCTAGTGGAAAGCCTTCCCAGAAGAGTGCAGGCTGTTATAGCAGCTGTTATAGCAGCAATAACAGTTAGTTATTGTAGTATTGATGCAACATGCTATGGGTCTGGTTGGGGTCAGGGGTCAGGGTGAGGTGTATTTCATGTAACAGTTAGTTATTGTAGTATTGATGCAACATGCTATGGGTCTGGTTGAGGTATATATATGTATGGGTTCAGGTGTATTTCATGCTACTCTACTGTGTGTGGTGAACCTATAGGAAATGTATCTCCCCCTAGCCCCTGACCTCTAACCCCGGACCTCTGACCTCTAACCACTGATCTCTGATCTTGATGACAATAAAGTTTCTCCTCTGTAGATTACAAGACGTGGCCACGTGTTTATTCATGAATCTCATTTACACAAGGACACAATATTGACCAATCAGAGGTCCATATACAATACACTAAATAGGACCCTACCCACTGTGACATCACAGGTCGGTAACATTCTAGAACGATACATCTTCTAGAACCATAAGAACATTGATTTACGTAGAGATGAAAACACCCACAGGAAGTATCCTACTGGGACAGCAGTTAGAGGTCAGAGGTCAGGCGAAGTAAGCGTAGAGGAATATATTAACACAGATCAGCAGAATGGCATTGACGCAGCAGAAGCGAGACCAAAACACACTCTCTCTAACGCTGGGGATTCTGGGTAACGGAACCTCCTCTGCTGGCCCCTCCGCTGAGCTGCAGAGCCCCGCCCCGCGGCCGCAGACCGCCCTCCGCACCGGAGCAGAACCTTCACACACCAAAGAATGTAAAGCAACATTACTGTGTCAGTCCATCTGTAGCAAAGGTTTTGATCTAGTCCTGTCTGTCTGTATGTCTCACCCTGGACCTGGTGTCTGTCTGTCTGTCTGTCTGTCTGTCTGTCTGTCTGTCTGTCTGTCTGTCTGTCTGTCTGTCTGTCTGTCTGTCTGTCTGTCTGTCTGTCTCACCCTGGACGTGGTGTCTGTCTGACGTGGTGTCTGTCTGTCTGTCTGTCTGTCTGTCTGTCTGTCTGTCTGTCTGTCTGTCTGTCTGTCTGTCTGTCTGTCTGTCTGTCTGTCTCACCCTGGACGTGGTGTCTGTCTGTCTGTCTGTCTGTCTGTCTGTCTGTCTGTCTGTCTGTCTGTCTGTCTGTCTGTCTGTCTGTCTGTCTGTCTGTCTGTCTGTCTGTCTGTCTCACCCTGGACGTGGTGTCTGTCTGTCTGTCTGTCTGTCTGTCTGTCTGTCTGTCTGTCTGTCTGTCTGTCTGTCTCACCCTGGACGTGGTGTCTGTCTGACGTGGTGTCTGTCTGTCTGTCTGTCTGTCTGTCTGTCTGTCTGTCTGTCTGTCTGTCTGTCTGTCTGTCTGTCTGTCTGTCTGTCTGTCTGTCTGTCTGTCTGTCTCACCCTGGACGTGGTGTCTGTCTGTCTGTCTGTCTGTCTGTCTGTCTGTCTGTCTGTCTGTCTGTCTGTCTGTCTGTCTGTCTGTCCGTCCGTCCGTCCGTCCGTCCGTCCGTCCGTCCGTCGTCCGTCCGTCCGTCCGTCCGTCCGTCCGTCCGTCCGCCCGCCCGCCCGCCCGCCCGCCCGCCCGCCCGCCCGCCCGCCCGTCCGTCCGCCCGTCCGTCCGTCCGTCCGTCCGTCCGTCCGTCCGTCTGTCTGTCTCACCGTGGACCTGGGGTCTCTGCTCTCGGTGGCTAATAGAGGAGACTTTCTGGAGTGGTATTTCTCCCTCTTCCTCCTGAGTCAAAGTCCACCACGTCAGGTTACGCACCTAAACAACAACAACTTCATGTAACAGAACTGACACAACAACAAGTTATCACACTCATAGGTTAGTATTATTATCAACAACAACAAGTTAACACACTCATAGGTTAGTATTATTAACAACAACAAGTTATCACACTCATAGGTTAGTATTATTAACAACAACAAGTTAACACACTCATAGGTTAGTATTATTAACAACAACAAGTTAACACACTCATAGGTTAGTATTATTATTAACAACAACAAGTTAACACACTCATAGGTTAGTATTATTATCAACAACAAGTTAACACACTCATAGGTTAGTATTATTAACAACAACAAGTTAACACACTCATAGGTTAGTATTATTATTAACAACAACAAGTTATCACACTCATAGGTTAGTATTATTAACAACAACAAGTTAACACACTCATAGGTTAGTATTATTAACAACAACAAGTTAACACACTCATAGGTTAGTATTATTAACAACAAGTTAACACACTCATAGGTTAGTATTATTATTAACAACAACAAGTTAACACACTCATAGGTTAGTATTATTATTAACAACAACAAGTTATCACACTCATAGGTTAGTATTATTATTAACAACAACAAGTTATCACACTCATAGGTTAGTATTATTAACAACAAGTTAACACACTCATAGGTTAGTATTATTATTAACAACAACAAGTTATCACACTCATAGGTTAGTATTATTATTAACAACAACAAGTTATCACACTCATAGGTTAGTATTATTAACAACAAGTTAACACACTCATAGGTTAGTATTATTATTAACAACAAGTTAACACACTCATAGGTTAGTATTATTATTAACAACAACAAGTTAACACACTCATAGGTTAGTATTATTAACAACAACAAGTTAACACACTCATAGGTTAGTATTATTAACAACAACAAGTTAACACACTCATAGGTTAGTATTATTATTAACAACAACAAGTTAACACACTCATAGGTTAGTATTATTATTAACAACAACAAGTTAACACACTCATAGGTTAGTATTATTATTAACAACAACAAGTTAACACACTCATGGGTTAGTATTATTAACAACAACAAGTTAACACACTCATAGGTTAGTATTATTAACAACAAGTTAACACACTCATAGGTTAGTATTATTAACAACAAGTTAACACACTCATAGGTTAGTATTATTAACAACAACAAGTTAACACACTCATAGGTTAGTATTATTAACAACAAGTTAACACACTCATAGGTTAGTATTATTATCAACAACAACAAGTTAACACACTCATAGGTTAGTATTATTATTAACAACAACAAGTTAACACACTCATAGGTTAGTATTATTAACAACAAGTTAACACACTCATAGGTTAGTATTATTAACAACAACAAGTTAACACACTCATAGGTTAGTATTATTATTAACAACAAGTTAACACACTCATAGGTTAGTATTATTAACAACAAGTTAACACACTCATAGGTTAGTATTATTATTAACAACAACAAGTTAACACACTCATAGGTTAGTATTATTATTAACAACAACAAGTTAACACACTCATAGGTTAGTATTATTATCAACAACAACAAGTTAACACACTCATAGGTTAGTATTATTATTAACAACAACAAGTTAACACACTCATAGGTTAGTATTATTATTAACAACAACAAGTTAACACACTCATAGGTTAGTATTATTATTAACAACAACAAGTTAACACACTCATGGGTTAGTATTATTAACAACAACAAGTTAACACACTCATAGGTTAGTATTATTATTAACAACAACAAGTTAACACACTCATGGGTTAGTATTATTAACAACAACAAGTTAACACACTCATAGGTTAGTATTATTATTAACAACAACAAGTTAACACACTCATAGGTTAGTATTATTATTAACAACAACAAGTTAACACACTCATAGGTTAGTATTATTAAGAACAACAAGTTAACACACTCATGGGTTAGTATTATTAACAACAACAAGTTAACACACTCATGGGTTAGTATTATTAACAACAAGTTAACACATTCATAGGTTAGTATTATTAACAACAAGTTAACACACTCATAGGTTAGTATTATTAACAACAACAAGTTAACACACTCATAGGTTAGTATTATTAACAACAAGTTAACACACTCATAGGTTAGTATTATTATTAACAACAAGTTAACACACTCATAGGTTAGTATTATTAACAACAACAAGTTAACACACTCATAGGTTAGTATTATTAACAACAAGTTAACACACTCATAGGTTAGTATTATTAACAACAAGTTAACACACTCATAGGTTAGTATTATTAACAACAAGTTAACACACTCATGGGTTAGTATTATCAACAACAACAAGTTAACACACTCATAGGTTAGTATTATTAACAACAACAAGTTAACACACTCATAGGTTAGTATTATTATTAACAACAAGTTAACACACTCATAGGTTAGTATTATTATTAACAACAACAAGTTAACACACTCATAGGTTAGTATTATTATTAACAACAACAAGTTAACACACTCATAGGTTAGTATTATTATCAACAACAACAAGTTAACACACTCATAGGTTAGTATTATTATCAACAACAAGTTAACACACTCATAGGTTAGTATTATTAACAACAACAAGTTAACACACTCATAGGTTAGTATTATTAACAACAACAAGTTAACACACTCATAGGTTAGTATTATTAACAACAACAAGTTAACACACTCATAGGTTAGTATTATTATTAACAACAAGTTAACACACTCATAGGTTAGTATTATTATTAACAACAAGTTAACACACTCATAGGTTAGTATTATTAACAACAACAAGTTAACACACTCATAGGTTAGTATTATTAACAACAACAAGTTATCACACTCATAGGTTAGTATTATTATTAACAACAACAAGTTAACACACTCATAGGTTAGTATTATTATTAACAACAAGTTAACACACTCATAGGTTAGTATTATTATTAACAACAAGTTAACACACTCATAGGTTAGTATTATTATTAACAACAAGTTAACACACTCATAGGTTAGTATTATTAACAACAACAAGTTATCACACTCATAGGTTATTATTATTATTAACAACAAGTTAACACACTCATAGGTTAGTATTATTATTAACAACAAGTTATCACACTCATAGGTTAGTATTATTAACAACAACAAGTTATCACACTCATAGGTTATTATTATTATTAACAACAAGTTAACACACTCATAGGTTAGTATTATTAACAACAACAAGTTATCACACTCATAGGTTATTATTATTATTAACAACAAGTTAACACACTCATAGGTTAGTATTATTATCAACAACAAGTTAACACACTCATAGGTTAGTATTATTAACAACAAGTTAACACACTCATAGGTTAGTATTATTATTAACAACAAGTTAACACACTCATAGGTTAGTATTATTATTAACAACAACAAGTTAACACACTCATAGGTTAGTATTATTAACAACAACAAGTTATCACACTCATAGGTTATTATTATTATTAACAACAAGTTAACACACTCATAGGTTAGTATTATTAACAACAACAAGTTATCACACTCATAGGTTATTATTATTATTAACAACAAGTTAACACACTCATAGGTTAGTATTATTATCAACAACAAGTTAACACACTCATAGGTTAGTATTATTAACAACAAGTTAACACACTCATAGGTTAGTATTATTATTAACAACAACAAGTTAACACACTCATAGGTTAGTATTATTATCAACAACAAGTTAACACACTCATAGGTTAGTATTATTATTAACAACAACAAGTTAACACACTCATAGGTTAGTATTATTAACAACAACAAGTTAACACACTCATAGGTTAGTATTATTATTAACAACAAGTTAACACACTCATAGGTTAGTATTATTAACAACAACAAGTTAACACACTCATAGGTTAGTATTATTATTAACAACAAGTTAACACACTCATAGGTTAGTATTATTAACAACAACAAGTTATCACACTCATAGGTTATTATTATTATTAACAACAAGTTAACACACTCATAGGTTAGTATTATTAACAACAACAAGTTAACACACTCATAGGTTAGTATTATTATTAACAACAAGTTAACACACGCATAGGTTAGTATTATTATTAACAACAACAAGTTAACACACTCATAGGTTAGTATTATTATTAACAACAAGTTAACACACTCATAGGTTAGTATTATTAACAACAACAAGTTATCACACTCATAGGTTATTATTATTATTAACAACAAGTTAACACACTCATAGGTTAGTATTATTATTAACAACAACAAGTTAACACACTCATAGGTTAGTATTATTATTAACAACAAGTTAACACACTCATAGGTTAGTATTATTATTAACAACAAGTTAACACACTCATAGGTTAGTATTATTATTAACAACAAGTTATCACACTCATAGGTTAGTATTATTATTAACAACAAGTTATCACACTCATAGGTTAGTATTATTATTAACAAGTTAACACACTCATAGGTTAGTATTATTATCAACAACAACAAGTTAACACACTCATAGGTTAGTATTATTATTAACAAGTTAACACACTCATAGGTTAGTATTATTATTAACAAGTTATCACACTCATAGGTTAGTATTATTATTAACAAGTTAACACACTCATAGGTTAGTATTATTATTAACAACAACAAGTTAACACACTCATAGGTTAGTATTATTATTAACAACAAGTTAACACACTCATAGGTTAGTATTATTATCAACAACAACAAGTTAACACACTCATAGGTTAGTATTATTAACAACAACAAGTTATCACACTCATAGGTTAGTATTATTATTAACAACAAGTTATCACACTCATAGGTTAGTATTATTATTAACAAGTTAACACACTCATAGGTTAGTATTATTATCAACAACAACAAGTTAACACACTCATAGGTTAGTATTATTAACAACAACAAGTTATCACACTCATAGGTTAGTATTATTATTAACAACAACAAGTTAACACACTCATAGGTTAGTATTATTATTAACAACAAGTTAACACACTCATAGGTTAGTATTATTATTAACAACAAGTTAACACACTCATAGGTTAGTATTATTATTAACAACAAGTTAACACACTCATAGGTTAGTATTATTAACAACAACAAGTTATCACACTCATAGGTTATTATTATTATTAACAACAAGTTAACACACTCATAGGTTAGTATTATTATTAACAACAAGTTATCACACTCATAGGTTAGTATTATTAACAACAACAAGTTATCACACTCATAGGTTATTATTATTATTAACAACAAGTTAACACACTCATAGGTTAGTATTATTAACAACAACAAGTTATCACACTCATAGGTTATTATTATTATTAACAACAAGTTAACACACTCATAGGTTAGTATTATTATCAACAACAAGTTAACACACTCATAGGTTAGTATTATTAACAACAAGTTAACACACTCATAGGTTAGTATTATTATTAACAACAAGTTAACACACTCATAGGTTAGTATTATTATTAACAACAACAAGTTAACACACTCATAGGTTAGTATTATTAACAACAACAAGTTATCACACTCATAGGTTATTATTATTATTAACAACAAGTTAACACACTCATAGGTTAGTATTATTAACAACAACAAGTTATCACACTCATAGGTTATTATTATTATTAACAACAAGTTAACACACTCATAGGTTAGTATTATTATCAACAACAAGTTAACACACTCATAGGTTAGTATTATTAACAACAAGTTAACACACTCATAGGTTAGTATTATTATTAACAACAACAAGTTAACACACTCATAGGTTAGTATTATTATCAACAACAAGTTAACACACTCATAGGTTAGTATTATTATTAACAACAACAAGTTAACACACTCATAGGTTAGTATTATTAACAACAACAAGTTAACACACTCATAGGTTAGTATTATTATTAACAACAAGTTAACACACTCATAGGTTAGTATTATTAACAACAACAAGTTAACACACTCATAGGTTAGTATTATTATTAACAACAAGTTAACACACTCATAGGTTAGTATTATTATTAACAACAACAAGTTATCACACTCATAGGTTATTATTATTATTAACAACAAGTTAACACACTCATAGGTTAGTATTATTAACAACAACAAGTTAACACACTCATAGGTTAGTATTATTATTAACAACAAGTTAACACACGCATAGGTTAGTATTATTATTAACAACAACAAGTTAACACACTCATAGGTTAGTATTATTATTAACAACAAGTTAACACACTCATAGGTTAGTATTATTAACAACAACAAGTTATCACACTCATAGGTTATTATTATTATTAACAACAAGTTAACACACTCATAGGTTAGTATTATTATTAACAACAACAAGTTAACACACTCATAGGTTAGTATTATTATTAACAACAAGTTAACACACTCATAGGTTAGTATTATTATTAACAACAAGTTAACACACTCATAGGTTAGTATTATTATTAACAACAAGTTATCACACTCATAGGTTAGTATTATTATTAACAACAAGTTATCACACTCATAGGTTAGTATTATTATTAACAAGTTAACACACTCATAGGTTAGTATTATTATCAACAACAACAAGTTAACACACTCATAGGTTAGTATTATTATTAACAAGTTAACACACTCATAGGTTAGTATTATTATTAACAAGTTATCACACTCATAGGTTAGTATTATTATTAACAAGTTAACACACTCATAGGTTAGTATTATTATTAACAACAACAAGTTAACACACTCATAGGTTAGTATTATTATTAACAACAAGTTAACACACTCATAGGTTAGTATTATTATTAACAACAAGTTATCACACTCATAGGTTAGTATTATTATTAACAACAAGTTATCACACTCATAGGTTAGTATTATTATTAACAAGTTAACACACTCATAGGTTAGTATTATTATCAACAACAACAAGTTAACACACTCATAGGTTAGTATTATTATTAACAACAAGTTATCACACTCATAGGTTAGTATTATTATTAACAACAAGTTATCACACTCATAGGTTAGTATTATTATTAACAAGTTAACACACTCATAGGTTAGTATTATTATCAACAACAACAAGTTAACACACTCATAGGTTAGTATTATTATTAACAAGTTAACACACTCATAGGTTAGTATTATTATTAACAACAACAAGTTAACACACTCATAGGTTAGTATTATTATCAACAACAACAAGTTAACACACTCATAGGTTAGTATTATTATCAACAACAAGTTAACACACTCATAGGTTAGTATTATTATTAACAAGTTAACACACTCATAGGTTAGTATTATTATTAACAACAAGTTAACACACTCATAGGTTAGTATTATTATTAACAACAACAAGTTAACACACTCATAGGTTAGTATTATTATTAACAACAAGTTAACACACTCATAGGTTAGTATTATTATTAACAACAAGTTATCACACTCATAGGTTAGTATTATTATTAACAACAAGTTAACACACTCATAGGTTAGTATTATTAACAACAACAAGTTAACACACTCATAGGTTAGTATTATTAACAACAACAACAAGTTAACACACTCATAGGTTAGTATTATTAACAACAACAACAAGTTAACACACTCATAGGTTAGTATTATTATTAACAACAACAAGTTAACACACTCATAGGTTAGTATTATTAACAACAAGTTAACACACTCATAGGTTAGTATTATTAACAACAACAAGTTAACACACTCATAGGTTAGTATTATTATTAACAACAACAAGTTAACACACTCATAGGTTAGTATTATTATTAACAAAAACAAGTTAACACACTCATAGGTTAGTATTATTAACAACAACAAGTTAACACACTCATAGGTTAGTATTATTAACAACAAGTTAACACACTCATAGGTTAGTATTATTAACAACAAGTTAACACACTCATAGGTTAGTATTATTAACATTTACATTTACATTTAAGTCATTTAGCAGACATTAACAACAAGTTAACACACTCATAGGTTAGTATTATTAACAACAACAAGTTAACACACTCATAGGTTAGTATTATTAACAACAACAAGTTAACACACTCATAGGTTAGTATTATTATTAACAACAACAAGTTAACACACTCATAGGTTAGTATTATTAACAACAACAACAAGTTAACACACTCATAGGTTAGTATTATTATTAACAACAACAAGTTAACACACTCATAGGTTAGTATTATTATTAACAACAAGTTAACACACTCATAGGTTAGTATTATTATCAACAACAAGTTAACACACTCATAGGTTAGTATTATTAACAACAACAAGTTAACACACTCATAGGTTAGTATTATTAACAACAACAAGTTAACACACTCATAGGTTAGTATTATTATTAACAACAACAAGTTAACACACTCATAGGTTAGTATTATTAACAACAACAAGTTAACACACTCATAGGTTAGTATTATTATCAACAACAAGTTAACACACTCATAGGTTAGTATTATTAACAACAACAAGTTAACACACTCATAGGTTAGTATTATTATTAACAACAACAAGTTAACACACTCATAGGTTAGTATTATTATTAACAACAAGTTAACACACTCATAGGTTAGTATTATTATCAACAACAACAAGTTAACACACTCATAGGTTAGTATTATTAACAACAAGTTAACACACTCATAGGTTAGTATTATTAACAACAAGTTAACACACTCATAGGTTAGTATTATTAACAACAACAAGTTAACACACTCATAGGTTAGTATTATTAACAACAAGTTAACACACTCATAGGTTAGTATTATTAACAACAACAAGTTAACACACTCATAGGTTAGTATTATTAACAACAACAAGTTAACACACTCATAGGTTAGTATTATTAACAACAACAAGTTAACACACTCATAGGTTAGTATTATTATTAACAACAACAAGTTAACACACTCATAGGTTAGTATTATTAACAACAACAAGTTAACACACTCATAGGTTAGTATTATTAACAACAACAAGTTAACACACTCATAGGTTAGTATTATTAACAACAACAAGTTAACACACTCATAGGTTAGTATTATTAACAACAACAAGTTAACACACTCATAGGTTAGTATTATTAACAACAACAAGTTAACACACTCATAGGTTAGTATTATTAACAACAACAACAAGTTAACACACTCATAGGTTAGTATTATTATTAACAACAACAAGTTAACACACTCATAGGTTAGTATTATTAACAACAACAAGTTAACACACTCATAGGTTAGTATTATTAACAACAACAAGTTAACACACTCATAGGTTAGTATTATTAACAACAACAAGTTAACACACTCATAGGTTAGTATTATTAACAACAACAAGTTAACACACTCATAGGTTAGTATTATTAACAACAACAAGTTAACACACTCATAGGTTAGTATTATTAACAACAACAAGTTAACACACTCATAGGTTAGTATTATTAACAACAACAAGTTAACACACTCATAGGTTAGTATTATTAACAACAACAACAAGTTAACACACTCATAGGTTAGTATTATTATCAACAACAACAAGTTAACACACTCATAGGTTAGTATTATTAACAACAACAAGTTAACACACTCATAGGTTAGTATTATTAACAACAACAAGTAAACACACTCATAGGTTAGTATTATTAACAACAACAACAAGTTAACACACTCATAGGTTAGTATTATTAACAACAAGTTAACACACTCATAGGTTAGTATTATTATTAACAACAAGTTAACACACTCATAGGTTAGTATTATTAACAACAACAAGTTAACACACTCATAGGTTAGTATTATTAACAACAACAAGTTAACACACTCATAGGTTAGTATTATTATTAACAACAAGTTAACACACTCATAGGTTAGTATTATTAACAACAACAAGTTAACACACTCATAGGTTAGTATTATTAACAACAACAACAAGTTAACACACTCATAGGTTAGTATTATTATTAACAACAACAAGTTAACACACTCATAGGTTAGTATTATTAACAACAACAAGTTAACACACTCATAGGTTAGTATTATTAACAACAACAAGTTAACACACTCATAGGTTAGTATTATTAACAACAACAAGTTAACACACTCATAGGTTAGTATTATTAACAACAACAAGTTAACACACTCATAGGTTAGTATTATTATTAACAACAACAAGTTAACACACTCATAGGTTAGTATTATTAACAACAACAAGTTAACACACTCATAGGTTAGTATTATTAACAACAACAAGTTAACACACTCATAGGTTAGTATTATTAACAACAACAAGTTAACACACTCATAGGTTAGTATTATTATTAACAACAAGTTAACACACTCATAGGTTAGTATTATTAACAACAACAAGTTAACACACTCATAGGTTAGTATTATTAACAACAACAAGTTAACACACTCATAGGTTAGTATTATTAACAACAACAAGTTAACACACTCATAGGTTAGTATTATTAACAACAACAACAAGTTAACACACTCATAGGTTAGTATTATTATTAACAACAAGTTAACACACTCATAGGTTAGTATTATTAACAACAACAAGTTAACACACTCATAGGTTAGTATTATTAACAACAACAAGTTAACACACTCATAGGTTAGTATTATTATTAACAACAACAAGTTAACACACTCATAGGTTAGTATTATTATTATTAACAACAAGTTAACACACTCATAGGTTAGTATTATTAACAACAACAACAAGTTAACACACTCATAGGTTAGTATTATTAACAACAAGTTAACACACTCATAGGTTAGTATTATTAACAACAACAACAAGTTAACACACTCATAGGTTAGTATTATTATTAACAACAACAAGTTAACACACTCATAGGTTAGTATTATTAACAACAACAACAAGTTAACACACTCATAGGTTAGTATTATTAAGAACGAGTTGATGTGAAGACATGATAAACAAAGTGACGTCATACCTGCTCTTCAGTGGGGGGCGGAGTCAGCAGTGATATCACTATGACAACGGCAGCAGACAGGAAGCAGAGGATGATGGCGAAGTGAAGGTAGTGAACGGAGCGCAGCACTGACGGGGCGTCGTCTTGGATACCACAGCGAGGAGGCGGGAATGCAAATTCTAGAACCATCCGACACACACCGACCACCAGCCCCACCATCAGACCCCAGAATGCTCCCTACACACACACACACACACACACACACACACACACACACACACACACACACACACACACACACACACACACACACACACACACACACACACACACACACACACACACACGCACACATACAATGGTGAAACACAAAGACTGTTTCACAGACAGACCAATGGCTGGAAGGTTTTCATGCAGGTGGAGGAGACACTAACACTACCCCTAAATAGTACACACTAACACTACCCCTAAATAGTACACACTAACACTACCCCTAAATAGTAGACACTAACACTACCCCTAAATAGTAGACACTAACACTACCCCTAAATAGTACACACTAACACTACCCCTAAATAGTACACACTAACACTACCCCTAAATAGTACACACTAACACTACCCCTAAATAGTACACACTAACACTACCCCTAAATAGTACACACTAACACTACCCCTAAATAGTACACACTAACACTACCCCTAAATAGTACACACTAACACTACCCCTAAATAGTACACACTAACACTACCCCTAAATAGTAGACACTAACACTACCCCTAAATAGTAGACACTAACACTACCCCTAAATAGTACACACTAACACTACCCCTAAATAGTACACACTAACACTACCCCTAAATAGTACACACTAACACTACCCCTAAATAGTACACACTAACACTACCCCTAAATAGTACACACTAACACTACGCCTAAATAGTACACACTAACACTACCCCTAAATAGTACACACTAACACTACCCCTAAATAGTACACACTAACACTACCCCTAAATAGTACACACTAACACTACCCCTAAATAGTACACACTAACACTACCCCTAAATAGTACACACTAACACTACCCCTAAATAGTACACACTAACACTACCCCTAAAGAGTACACACTAACACTACCCCTAAAGAGTACACACTAACACTACCCCTAAATAGTACACACTAACACTACCCCTAAATAGTACACACTAACACTACCCCTAAATAGTACACACTAACACTACCCCTAAATAGTACACACTAACACTACCCCTAAATAGTACACACTAACACTACCCCTAAATAGTACACACTAACACTACCCCTAAATAGTACACACTAACACTACCCCTAAATAGTACACACTAACACTACCCCTAAATAGTACACACTAACACTACCCCTAAATAGTACACACTAACACTACCCCTAAATAGTACACACTAACACTACCCCTAAATAGTACACACTAACACTACCCCTAAATAGTACACACTAACACTACCCCTAAATAGTACACACTAACACTACCCCTAAATAGTACACACTAACACTACCCCTAAATAGTACACACTAACACTACCCCTAAATAGTACACACTAACACTACCCCTAAATAGTACACACTAACACTACCCCTAAATAGTACACACTAACACTACCCCTAAATAGTACACACTAACACTACCCCTAAATAGTACACACTAACACTACCCCTAAATAGTACACACTAACACTACCCCTAAATAGTACACACTAACACCCCTAAACCCCTAAATAGTACACACTAACACTAACCCCTAAATAGTACACACTAACACTACCCCTAAATAGTACACACTAACACTACCCCTAAATAGTACACACTAACACTACCCCTAAATAGTACACACTAACACTACCCCTAAATAGTACACACTAACACTACCCCTAAATAGTACACACTAACACTACCCCTAAATAGTACACACTAACACTACCCCTAAATAGTACACACTAACACTACCCCTAAATAGTACACACTAACACTACCCCTAAATAGTACACACTAACACTACCCCTAAATAGTACACACTAACACTACCCCTAAATAGTACACACTAACACTACCCCTAAATAGTACACACTAACACTACCCCTAAATAGTACACACTAACACTACCCCTAAATAGTACACACTAACACTACCCCTAAATAGTACACACTAACACTACCCCTAAATAGTACACACTAACACTACCCCTAAATAGTACACACTAACACTACCCCTAAATAGTACACACTAACACTACCCCTAAATAGTACACACTAACACTACCCCTAAATAGTACACACTAACACTACCCCTAAATAGTACACACTAACACTACCCCTAAATAGTACACACTAACACTACCCCTAAATAGTACACACTAACACTACCCCTAAATAGTACACACTAACACTACCCCTAAATAGTACACACTAACACTACCCCTAAATAGTACACACTAACACTACCCCTAAATAGTACACACTAACACTACCCCTAAATAGTACACACTAACACTACCCCTAAATAGTACACACTAACACTACCCCTAAATAGTACACACTAACACTACCCCTAAATAGTACACACTAACACTACCCCTAAATAGTACACACTAACACTACCCCTAAATAGTACACACTACACACCCCTACCCCTAAATAGTACACACTAACACTACCCCTAAATAGTACACACTAACACTACCCCTAAATAGTACACACTAACACTACCCCTAAATAGTACACACTAACACTACCCCTAAATAGTACACACTAACACTACCCCTAAATAGTACACACTAACACTACCCCTAAATAGTACACACTAACACTACCCCTAAATAGTACACACTAACACTACCCCTAAATAGTACACACTAACACTACCCCTAAATAGTACACACTAACACTACCCCTAAATAGTACACACTAACACTACCCCTAAATAGTACACACTAACACTACCCCTAAATAGTACACACTAACACTACCCCTAAATAGTACACACTAACACTACCCCTAAATAGTACACACTAACACTACCCCTAAATAGTACACACTAACACTACCCCTAAATAGTACACACCCCTAACACTACCCCTAAATAGTACACACTAACACTACCCCTAAATAGTACACACTAACACTACCCCTAAATAGTACACACTAACACTACCCCTAAATAGTACACACTAACACTTACCCTAAATAGTACACACTAACACTACCCCTAAATAGTACACACTAACACTACCCCTAAATAGTACAAACTAACACTACCCCTAAATAGTACACACTAACACTACCCCTAAATAGTACACACTAACACTACCCCTAAATAGTACACACTAACACTACCCCTAAATAGTACACACTAACACTACCCCTAAATAGTACACACTAACACTACCCCTAAATAGTACACACTAACACTACCCCTAAATAGTACACACTAACACTACCCCGAAATAGTACACACTAACTCTTCCAAGTTTGCACTAAAACTAACCCTAAATAGTACACACTAACACTACCCCTTAATAGTACACACTAACTCTACCAAGTACGCACTAAAACTAACCCTAAAAAGTACACACTAAAACTAATCCTAAATAGTACACACTAACTCTACCAAGTACGCCCTAAAACTAACCCTAAATAGTACACACTAACACTACCCCTAAATTGTACACACTAACACTACCCCTAAATAGTACACACTAACACTACCCCTAAATAGTACACACTAAGACTACCCCTAAATAGTACACACTAACACTACCCCTAAATAGTACACACTAACACTATCCCTAAATAGTACACACTAACACTACCCCTAAATAGTACACACTAACACTACCCCTAAATTGTACACACTAACACTACCCCTAAATAGTACACACTAACACTACCCCTAAATAGTACACACTAACACTACCCCTAAATAGTACACACTAACACTACCCCTGAATAGTACACACTAACACTACCCCTAAATAGTACACACTAACACTACCCCTAAATAGTACACACTAACACTACCCCTAAATAGTACACACTAACACTACCCCTAAATAGTACACACTAACACTACCCCTAAATAGTAGACACTAACACTACCCCTAAATAGTACACACTAACACTACCCCGAAATAGTTCACACTAACTCTTCCAAGTTTGCACTAAAACTAACCCTAAATAGTACACACTAACACTACCCCTTAATAGTACACACTAACTCTACCAAGTACGCACTAAAACTAACCCTAAAAAGTAGACACTAACACTACCCCTAAATAGTACACACTAACACTACCCCTAAATAGTACACACTAACACTACCCCTAAATAGTACACACTAACACTACCCCTAAATAGTACACACTAACACTACCCCTAAATAGTACACACTAACACTATCCCTAAATAGTACACACTAACACTACCCCTAAATAGTACACACTAACACTACCCCTAAATAGTACACACTAACACTACCCCTGAATAGTACACACTAACACTACCCCTAAATAGTACACACTAACACTACCCCTAAATAGTACACACTAACACTACCCCTAAATAGTACACACTAACACTACCCCTGAATAGTACACACTAACACTACCCCTAAATAGTACACACTAACACTACCCCTGAATAGTACACACTAATACTAAATAGTACACACTAACACTACCCCTAAATAGTACACACTAACACTACCCCTGAATAGTACACACTAACACTACCCCTGAATAGTACACACTAATACTAAATAGTACACACTAACACTACCCCTAAATAGTACACACTAACACTACCCCTGAATAGTACACACTAACACTACCCCTAAATAGTACACACTAACACTACCCCTAAATAGTACACACTAACACTAACCACTAAATAGTACGCACTAACACTACCCCTAAATAGTACACACTAACACTACCCTTAAATAGTACACACTAACACTACCCCTAAATAGTACACACTAACACTACCCCTAAATAGTACACACTAACACTACCCCTAAATAGTACACACTAACACTACCCCTGAATAGTACACACTAACACTACCCCTGAATAGTACACACTAACACTACCCCTAAATAGTACACACTAACACTACCCCTAAATAGTACACACTAACACTACCCCTAAATAGTACACACTAACACTACCCCTAAATAGTACACACTAACACTACCCCTAAATAGTACACACTAACACTACCCCTAAATAGTACACACTAACACTACCCCTAAATAGTACACACTAACACTACCCCTAAATAGTACACACTAACACTACCCCTAAATAGTACACACTAACACTACCCCTAAATAGTACACACTAACACTACCCCTAAATAGTACACACTAACACTACCCCTAAATAGTACACACTAACACTACCCCTAAATAGTAGACACTAACACTACCCCTAAATAGTACACACTAACACTACCCCGAAATAGTTCACACTAACTCTTCCAAGTTTGCACTAAAACTAACCCTAAATAGTACACACTAACACTACCCCTTAATAGTACACACTAACTCTACCAAGTACGCACTAAAACTAACCCTAAAAAGTAGACACTAACACTACCCCTAAATAGTACACACTAACACTACCCCTAAATAGTACACACTAACACTACCCCTAAATAGTACACACTAACACTACCCCTAAATAGTACACACTAACACTACCCCTAAATAGTACACACTAACACTATCCCTAAATAGTACACACTAACACTACCCCTAAATAGTACACACTAACACTACCCCTAAATAGTACACACTAACACTACCCCTGAATAGTACACACTAACACTACCCCTAAATAGTACACACTAACACTACCCCTAAATAGTACACACTAACACTACCCCTAAATAGTACACACTAACACTACCCCTGAATAGTACACACTAACACTACCCCTAAATAGTACACACTAACACTACCCCTGAATAGTACACACTAATACTAAATAGTACACACTAACACTACCCCTAAATAGTACACACTAACACTACCCCTGAATAGTACACACTAACACTACCCCTGAATAGTACACACTAATACTAAATAGTACACACTAACACTACCCCTAAATAGTACACACTAACACTACCCCTGAATAGTACACACTAACACTACCCCTAAATAGTACACACTAACACTACCCCTAAATAGTACACACTAACACTAACCCCTAAATAGTACGCACTAACACTACCCCTAAATAGTACACACTAACACTACCCTTAAATAGTACACACTAACACTACCCCTAAATAGTACACACTAACACTACCCCTAAATAGTACACACTAACACTACCCCTAAATAGTACACACTAACACTACCCCTGAATAGTACACACTAACACTACCCCTAAATAGTACACACTAACACTACCCCTAAATAGTACACACTAACACTACCCCTAAATAGTACACACTAACACTACCCCTAAATAGTACACACTAACACTACCCCTAAATAGTACACACTAACACTACCCCTAAATAGTACACACTAACACTACCCCTAAATAGTACACACTAACACTACCCCTAAATAGTACACACTAACACTACCCCTAAATAGTACACACTAACACTACCCCTAAATAGTACACACTAACACTACCCCTAAATAGTACACACTAACACTACCCCTAAATAGTACACACTAACACTACCCCTAAATAGTACACACTAACACTACCCCTAAATAGTACACACTAACACTACCCCTGAATAGTACACACTAATACTAAATAGTACACACTAACACTACCCCTGAATAGTACACACTAATACTAAATAGTACACACTAACACTACCCCTGAATAGTACACACTAATACTAAATAGTACACACTAACCCTAAAAAGTACATACTAAAACTAAACCTAGGAATTACACACTAACACTACCCCTGAATAGTACACACTAACACTACCCCTGAATAGTACACACTAACACTACCCCTAAATAGTACACACTAACACTACCCCTGAATAGTACACACTAATACTAAAAAGTACATACTAAAACTAAACCTAGGAATTAGTTACTAAGACAAACGTTAAAAATCATTAAAATGCAGAAAATGAATTGCGTGACTGACTAGAATATAATTGTAATAATAGAACTTAAAGTCTAACTCCCGTCTCCGTTTCACTAGATGTAAAACCTGATTTACTTCACAAAGGGCTCATCTGAATAGTGTGAAGCTGTCATCAAGACAAAGGAGGGATACCTTGAAGAACCACAAATATAAAATATATTTTGATTTGGTTTTTGGTTACCACATGATTCCATGTGTTATTTCATAGTTTTAATGTCTTCACTATTATTCTACAATGTAGAAAATAGTAAAAAATAAAGAAAACCCCTTGAATGAGTAGATGTCCAAACTGTTGACTGATACTGTACATTGTTTCCTAATCAATCAGAATCAGTTTAATGCTCCAACATTTGAAATGTGACTTTGCCTGGTCCTGATAATTACAGGCATCTGCTAGGTGCCACTATCATGCCTTCTGAAATGCATTTACAAAGCATTTTCTTCAACAACAAAACGTCTAACAGAACAAGAGGGAAGACAACTGTTTATCATGTGCCAAGCTGTTTTCTTAATTAATAAGTATCCTTGAAAACCAAACACAGAATCAAACTGAAAACACTTAAACATGGCTCCTAGACCTTCATTTCAAAATGTTAAATATCAAAAGAAATGTCAACAAAGTGGAATTTCATAGTGTTAACACCATCATGAGCCAAGAGCAAGATGAGTTACGGTTGATCAGTTCATTAATTAATATGAAAACAAAGAGCTATACAAGGTAGAAGGAGTTATCCTGAGGCATCTGATCACACCAGTATATAACCCTACATCATAAGGAGTTATCCTGAGGCATCTGATCACACCAGTATATAACCCTACATCATAAGGAGTTATC
>NW_025746964.1:0-77392 GCF_021184085.1 Oncorhynchus gorbuscha
GGTCTTTTCTACATGACTCCAGTATATAGTCTGGCTCCAGTATATAGTGACTCCTAGTCTGGTCTTTTCTACATTACTCCAGTATATAGTCTCCCTGGTCTTTTCTACATTACTCCAGTATATAGTCTGGTCTTTTCTACATGACTCCAGTATATAGTCATTACTCCAGTATATAGTCTGGTCTTTTCTACATGACTCCAGTATATAGTCTGGTCTTTTCTACATTACTCCAGTATATAGTCTGGTCTTTTCTACATTACTCCAGTATATAGTCTGGTCTTTTCTACATTACTCCAGTATATAGTCTGGTCTTTTCTACATTACTCCAGTATATAGTCTGGTCTTTTCTCAGTATATAGCCTGGTCTTTTCCATGACTCCAGTATATAGTCTGGTCTTTTCTACATTACTCCAGTATATAGTCTGGTCTTTTCTACATTACTCCAGTATATAGTCTGGTCTTTCTTCATGACTCCAGTATATAGTCTGGTCTTTTCTACATTACTCCAGTATATAGTCTGGTCTTTTCTACATGACTCCAGTATATAGTCTGGTCTTTTCTACATGACTCCAGTATATAGTCTGGTCTTTTCTATTCCATTAGTCTGGTCTTTCTTCATGACTCCAGTATATAGTCTGGTCCAGTATATAGTCTGGTCTTTTCTACATGACTCCAGTATATAGTCTGGTCTTTTCTACATGACTCCAGTATATAGTCTGGTCTTTTCTACATTACTCCAGTATATAGTCTGGTCCTCCCTGGTCTTTTCTACATTACTCCAGTATATAGTCTGGTCTTTTCTACATTACTCCAGTATTTAGTCTGGTCCAGTCATATAGTCTGGTCTTTTCTACATTACTCCAGTATATAGTCTGGTCTTTTTACATTACTCAGTATTAGTCTGGTCCTCCCTGGTTCTACATGATAGTTCCAGTATATAGTCTGGTCTTTTCTCTGGTCTTTTTCTTTTCTACATTACTCCAGTATATAGTCTGGTCTTTTCTACATTACTCCAGTATATAGTCTGGTCCTCCCTGGTCTTTTCTACATTACTCCAGTATATAGTCTGGTCTTTTCTACATTACTCCAGTATATAGTCTGGTCTTTTCTACATGACTCCAGTATATAGTCTGGTCTTTTCTACATTACTCCAGTATATAGTCTGGTCTTTTCTACATGACTCCAGTATATAGTCTGGTCTTTTCTACATTACTCCAGTATATAGTCTGGTCTTTTCTACATTACTCCAGTATATAGTCTGGTCATGACTCCTGGTCTTTTCTACATGACTCAGTATATAGTCTGGTCTTTTCTACATTACTCCAGTATATAGTCTGGTCCTCCCTGGTCTTTTCTACATTACTCCAGTATATAGTCTGGTCTTTTCTACATGACTCCAGTATATAGTCTGGTCTTTTCTACATGACTCCAGTATATAGTCTGGTCTTTTCTTCATGACTCCAGTATATAGTCTGGTCTTTTCTACATTACTCCAGTATATAGTCTGGTCTTTTCTACATTACTCCAGTATATAGTCTGGTCTTTTCTACATTACTCCAGTATAGTCTGGTCTTTTCTACCTGGTCTTTTCATGACTCAGTATATAGTCTGGTCTTTTCTACATTACTCCAGTATATAGTCTGGTCTTTTCTACATTACTCCAGTATATAGTCTGGTCTTTTCTACATTACTCCAGTATATACATGACTCCAGTATATAGTCTGGTCTTTTCTACATGACTCCAGTATATAGTCTGGTCTTTTCTACATTACTCCAGTATATAGTCTGGTCTTTTCTACATTACTCCAGTATATAGTCTGGTCTTTTTCATGACTCCAGTATATGTCTGGTCTTTTCCAGACTCCCAGTATAGTCTGGTCTTTTCTACATTACTCCAGTATATAGTCTGGTCTTTTCTACATGACTCCAGTATATAGTCTGGTCTTTTCTACATGACTCCAGTATATAGTCTGGTCTTTTCTACATGACTCCAGTATATAGTCTGGTCTTTTCTACATTACTCCAGTATATAGTCTGGTCATGACTCAGTGTATAGTCTGGTCTTTTTCATACATTACTCCAGTATATAGTCTGGTCTTTTCTCTGGTCTTTTCTACATTACTCCAGTATATAGTCTGGTACATTACTCCAGTATATAGTCTGGTCTTTTCTACATGACTCCAGTATATAGTCTGGTCTTTTCTACATTACTCCAGTATATAGTCTGGTCTTTTCTTCATGACTCCAGTATATAGTCTGGTCTTTTCTACATTACTCCAGTATATAGTCTGGTCTTTTCTACATTACTCCAGTATATAGTCTGGTCTTTTCTACATTACTCCAGGATAGAGTCTGGTCCTCCCTGGTCTTTTCTACATTATTCCAGTATAGAGTCTGGTCCTCCCTGGTCTTTTCTACATTATTCCAGTATAGAGTCTGGTCCTCCCTGGTCTTTTGTACATCATAGTTCCAGTATATAGTCTGGTCCTCCCTGGTCTTTTGTACATCATAGTTCCAGTATATATGTCTGTCCTCCCTGGTCTTTTGTACATCATAGTTCCAGTATATAGTCTGGTCCTCCCTGGTCTTTTCTACATGATAGTTCCAGTATATAGTCTGGTCTTTTCTACATTACTCCAGTATATAGTCTGGTCCTCCCTGGTCTTTTCTGGTTTTCTACATGATAGTTCCAGTATATAGTCTGGTCTTTTCTACATGATAGTTCCAGTATATAGTCTGGTCTTTTCTACATGATAGTTCCAGTATATAGTCTGGTCTTTTCTACATTACTCCAGTATATATTTCTGTCCTCCCTGGTCTTTTCTACATGATAGTTCCAGTATATAGTCTGGTCCTCCCTGGTCTTTTCTACATGATAGTTCCAGTATATAGTCTGGTCTTTTCTACATTACTCCAGTATATATTTCTGTCCTCCCTGGTCTTTTCTACATGATAGTTCCAGTATATAGTCTGGTCCTCCCTGGTCTTTTCTACATGATAGTTCCAGTATATAGTCTGGTCTTTTCTACATTACTCCAGTATATATTTCTGTCCTCCCTGGTCTTTTCTACATGATAGTTCCAGTATAGAGTCTGGTCCTCCCAGGTCTTTTCTACATGATAGTTCCAGTATATAGTCTGGTCCTCCCTGGTCTTTTGTACATCATAGTTCCAGTATATAGTCTGGTCCTCCCTGGTCTTTTCTACATGATAGTTCCAGTATATAGTCTGGTCTTTTCTACATTACTCCAGTATATAGTCTGGTCCTCCCTGGTCTTTTCTACATGATAGTTCCAGTATATAGTCTGGTCTTTTCTACATGATAGTTCCAGTATATAGTCTGGTCTTTTCTACATGATAGTTCCAGTATATAGTCTGGTCTTTTCTACATTACTCCAGTATATATTTCTGTCCTCCCTGGTCTTTTCTACATGATAGTTCCAGTATATAGTCTGGTCCTCCCTGGTCTTTTGTACATCATAGTTCCAGTATATAGTCAGTCCTACCCTGGTTCTTACCTGTATGTGCGGTGCAACTCCATGACCTTGTCCTCCAGCTCTTTGCCCTGTCCCGGGGCCAGCCTCAGCTCCTTGGTGTAGTGAGAGCCGTGGACCTCTGGATCATACTCCCCCAGCTCAGACTGGGCCGTGTAGGAGCCTAGCATGGCCAGAGTTACAAAGGAGCATGGCAGCAGGCCACTCAGGATGTCTTTACGCAGCTGTAGACACAGGTAGTACCTGCGAGAGGGAGGGGGAGAGAGGGAGGGGTAGATGGAGGAGAGAGAGAGAGAGAGAGAGAGAGAGAGAGAGGGGGGGTGGAGGAAGAGAGAGGTGGGTGGAAGGAGTGAGAAAGGAGGTGGGTGAGGACAGAGGGGTGGAGAGAGCAGGAGCAAGAGAGCAGAGAGGTGGGGGTGAAGGGTGAGAGGAAAGAGAGAGAGAGAGGGAGGGAATGGGAGTTAACCACTGACACCCTGAAATTGAGTTAACGGCAGATATTTAGATGTGTGTGTAGATTAACCTGGTGAGGTCTTCTGTGAGCTGAGCTGGATCAGGAGGGTAGAACTTCACGTTGAAAGTGAACTCGTATGTATAATCTGGAGATGAATACAGTGTGAGTACTGTTGGTCATTTGAGTTAGAAACATGTATTTACTGTAGGTCATCGTATTGACATCACCCACCTGCCACCTGTTTCCGGATCTCTTTGGAGGCGTCCAGCCACGTCTGTAAATGACAGCGGGAGAACAGACTCAATGAACGCCATCGTACTGGAAGAATTACTGGAAGTCATTTTGCCCTATGTGGTGAAACTGCACCTTCCACCCTATAGGTACTGTTTCTCTAATGGGCAAGAACATGCAGTCAAACTACACGCAAAACAACACACTCACTGAACATATCTTTCTCTCCCAAAGGAAATCTCCACAGATGAGATGCCATCTACCCTCCTTTCACTTGGAAGGTTAAGATTACTGTTCGCCACTTCACCCTAGATTAGCACCCCATTCTTAAACCAGGCAAAGTTTACTGTACCCTGGAAGTGGGGGTATCCCAGACGGCCAGGCCACAGTAGTCTCTCTCCAGCAGGTTGAGGTGGTCACACACCTTCACAAACAGATCCGAGCCCGTCGCATGTTTCTACACAGGAGACAGAGGAGATCACACAAACATTCAGTAAGAAAGAAATATTACTGGTTGTACTCATAACCAATCACAAATAAGCATTCAGTAAGGAAGAAATATTACTGGTTGTACTCATAACCAATCACAACTATGCATTCAAAAAGATTAAGTCAGAAACAGAGTTGATGGGCAATTATTTGAAGTGTAGAAAATACTAGAACAAGGCTGAAAAGACAACGGTGTATTTGAAAAGTGTCTTACACCGAGCGCACACTCAAACAGAGTGTCATCCAGGAGGGTGACTTTACACTGCATGATCCGCGGACGCTTGGAGGGTTTGGGCTCCTCTGCTAAAGCCATCTTGTCTTCTCCATTAGTGTTCTCCCCTTCCCCTCCGTTCGCCTCTCCCTCCTCCTCCTCCATCTGCCCGGCTGGCTCTTCCTCTGTTTCTTCTTTCTTCTCTTTCTCCTCTACTCCCGCCTCCTTCTCTTCCCCCTCCTTCTCTACCTCGGCGTTCACCTTCTGCTCCGCCTGTGCTGGCTAGGGGGTCACAGAAAGGTCATATGACAGACATGTTGTTAGGATATTTCATTTCTAATTACAGACAGTTACATTTATGTAATAGACAGAGTGACTCAAACTATAATACAGTCATTATCCTCAGGAAATAAGGACAAGTGACTTTCAGTGTAGCTGTTAGAGAGAAGAGCATGGCACGCACTGTAGTCCTTCTTCATACCGCCATGCTCTTCTCTCTTCCAACTACACTACACACACTGTAGTCCTTCTTCTGTGTTATAATAAACAACTTTCATACCGCCATGCTCTTCTCTCTCCAACTACACTTCACACACTGTAGTCCTTCTTCTGTGTTATAATAAACAACTTTCATACCGCCATGCTCTTCTCTCTCCAACTACACTACACACACTGTAGTCCTTCTTCTGTGTTATAATAAAAACAACCGCCATGCTCTTCTCTCTCCAACTACACTTCACACACTGTACCTGTGTTATAATAAACAACTTTCATACCGCCATGCTCTTCTCTCTCCAACTACACTACACACACTGTAGTCCTTCTTCTGTGTTATAATAAACAACTTTCATACCGCCATGCTCTTCTCTCTCCAACTACACTTCACACACTGTAGTCCTTCTTCTGTGTTATAATAAACAACGTTCATACCGCCATGCTCTTCTCTCTCCAACTACACTTCACACACTGTAGTCCTTCTTCATACCGCCATGCTCTTCTCTCTCCAACTACACTTCACACACTGTAGTCCTTCTTCATACCGCCATGCTCTTCTCTCTCCAACTACACTACACACACTGTAGTCCTTCTTCTGTGTTATAATAAACAACGTTCATACCGCCATGCTCTTCTCTCTTCACACACTGTAGTCCTTCTTCACTCCAACTACACTTCACACACTGTAGTCCTTCTTCTGTGTTATAATAAACAACTCTTCACTACACACACTGTAGTCCTTCCATATAATAAACAACGTTCATACCGCCATGCTCTTCTCTCTCCAACTACACTTCACACACTGTAGTCCTTCTTCTGTGTTATAATAAACAACTTTCATACCGCCATGCTCTTCTCTCTCTCTCTTCCTGTGTTACTAAACAACTTTCATACCGCCATGCTCTTCTCTCTCCAACTACACTTCACACACTGTAGTCCTTCTTCTGTGTTATAACAAACAACTTTCATACCGCCATGCTCTTCTCTCTCCAACTACACTTCACACACTCTTCTCTCTTCCAACTACACTACACTACACACACTGTAGTCCTTCTTCTGTGTTATAATAAACAACGTTCATACCGCCATGCTCTTCTCTCTCCAACTACACTACACACACTGTAGTCCTTCTTCATACCGCCATGCTCTTCTCTCTCCAACTACACTTCACACACTGTAGTCCTTCTTCTGTGTTATAATAAACAAGTTTCATACCGCCATGCTCTTCTCTCTCCAACTACACTACACACACTGTAGTCCTTCTTCTGTGTTATAATAAACAACTTTCATACCGCCATGCTCTTCTCTCTCCAACTACACTACACACACTGTAGTCCTTCTTCTGTGTTATAATAAACAACTTTCATACCGCCATGCTCTTCTCTTCCAACTACACTTCACACACTGTAGTCCTTCTTCTGTGTTATAATAAACAACGTTCATACCGCCATGCTCTTCTCTCTCCAACTACTTCACACACTGTAGTCCTTCTTCTGTGTTATAATAAACAACTGTAGTCCTTCTTCATGCTCTCTCTCTCCAACTACACACACACACTGTAGTCCTTCTTCTGTGTTATAATAAACAACGTTCATACCGCCATGCTCTTCTCTCTCCAACTACACTTCACACACTGTAGTCCTTCTTCTGTGTTATAATAAACAACGTTCATACCGCCATGCTCTTCTCTCTCCAACTACACTACACACACTGTAGTCCTTCTTCATACCGCCATGCTCTTCTCTCTCCAACTACACTTCACACACTGTAGTCCTTCTTCATACCGTTCCAACTACACTTCACACACTGTAGTCCTTCTTCTGTGTTATAATAAACAACGTTCATCATTCTCTCTCCAACTACACTACACACACTGTAGCCATCTCTTCTCTCTCCAACTACACTTCACACACTGTAGTCCTTCTTCTGTGTTATAATAAACAACGTTCATACCGCCATGCTCTCTCCAACTACACTACACACACTCTCCAACTCCAACACTTCACACACTGTAGTCCTTCTTCATACCGCCATGCTCTTCTCTCTCCAACTACACTTCACACACTGTAGTCCTTCTTCTGTGTTATAATAAACAACGTTCATACCGCCATGCTCTTCTCTCTCCAACTACACTACACACACTGTAGTCCTTCTTCTGTGTTATAATCATACCGCCATGCTCTTCTCTCTCCAACTACACTTCACACACTGTAGTCCTTCTTCTGTGTTATAATAACACAACTTCTTCATACCGCCATGCTCTTCTCTCTCCAACTACACTACACACACTGTAGTCCTTCTTCTGTGTTATAATAAACAACGTTCATACCGCCATGCTCTTCTCTCTCCAACTACACACACACTGTAGTCCTTCTTCTTGTGTTAGTCCTTCTTCATACCGCCATGCTCTTCTTCTCCAACTACAACAACTGTAGTCCTTCTTCATACAACGCCATGCTCTTCTCTCTCCAACTACACTACACACACTGTAGTCCTTCTTCTGTGTTATTTCATACCGCCATGCTCTTCTGTAGTCTTCCAATAAACAACGTTCATACCGCCATGCTCTTCTCTCTCCAACTACACTACACACACTGTAGTCCTTCTTCTGTGTTATAATAAACAACTTTCGCCATGCTCTTCTCTCTCCAACTACACTTCACACACTGTAGTCCTTCTTCATACCGCCATGCTCTTCTCTCTCCAACTACACTTCACACACTGTAGTCCTTCTTCTGTGTTATCCAACTACACTACACACACTGTAGTCCTTCTTCATACCGCCATGCTCTTCTCTCTCCAACTACACTACACACACTGTAGTCCTTCTTCTGTGTTATAATAAACAACTTTCATACCGCCATGCTCTTCTCTCTCCAACTACACTACACACACTGTAGTCCTTCTTCTGTGTTATAACAAACAACTTTCATACCGCCATGCTCTTCTCTTTCCAACTACACTTCAACTCTTGTCCTTGATTATAGTGCTGATAATTGTTTTGTTTTTTAAGTCTGGTTCGGTTTCGGTTCGATTATTAAAAAATAATCTCAGTTTTTGATTTGGGTTTCTATAAAACATTTTTTTTACAATAAATGCAGCATGCATTATGTGGGTTAAAGGTCGTAACAACACAGAATCAAACCATTAATAAAAGTCCCATGATGGTAATGACTGACCTTTGCTTATCACTTATTAACCATTTCTTCACAGTAATTTACTTTAATAAAATATTTGTTTTATTTGATGACTTTATTACTTCATTCCAAGTCATCATCTCATCTGTACAGAGCTGCTGCCTATGCTATCTGACAAAATCACTATTTTAGTAGTTCTTTAAAGTAAATAAGGCATACTTTTATGCTTAATACCAACTATCAATCACTTAGATGATGTATTTTCAGGTAGAGATACCTCACAAAGCAACTGCTCTCTATCCCTCTCTCTTGTTCTCTCATCTCTGCTCCACACAGACCGAGAACAGACAAGCAATGGATTATGTTCATTGTAGTTAATTACCACATTTCTGCTGTAAACTATGTCCAATTTTGGTCTGTTGGAAACTTTAACCCCCTACTACATCGTCACACAAACTGAGCATCAAGTTGTTTTTTTTCGCTCAGCACTACTAGATTAGTAGTACTAGACTACTATGTAACAGCAATGTTACTTCAGTTATTAAATAATTACTTGAAGCGGTACTTTTCCTAACGCAGACTAGATCTAGGTGGCTCTAGACCTGCACAGAGCAGCTAGTCAGTTCTACCGAGTCAGCAGCCCAGTCAAGCACCAAACTAGTTGATGTTCTGTCCTGTACCTCTCTCTCCTGCTACGCTGAGTGTCTTCAGTGTAGCTATTCTCTGAATGCTATGGTTGTTGATCAGACTCTGGGAAACATGTTCCTTCAGTTTCTGTGCTTGATGTTCACTTCACTTATTTTTACTCCAGTCTCTCACTTGAGACTCATTGGCCTACATCTTCAGTCTGCTGCAATGCAGGCCCTCAATGTGCAAAATAATAACAGCATTGTAAAAAAATATATTAAAAAATGGGAAGGCAACTCATTGACACGTTTAATAATATACTGAAGAAAATATAAACGCAGCAATTTCAGTTACAGTTCATATAAGTAAAAAAGTCACTTCAGCAATTCAGCAAATAAAGTCAATTCAGCATGGCAACAGCACACTCCCTCAAAATGTGAGACATCTGTGGCTTTGTAGCCTTTTATTGTCCCTAGCACAAGGTGCGCCTATGTAATTATCATGCTCTTTAATCAACTTCTTGATTATACCACACCTGTCAGGTGGATTAATTATCTTGACAAAGGAGAAATGCTCACTATCAGGGATGTACAAACCAATCTGTGCATACCATTTCAGAGAAAATAAGCATTTTGTGCATATGGAACATTTCTGGGAGCTTTTATTTCAGCTCATGAAACATGGGACTAACACTTCACATGTTGCGTTTATATTTTTGTTCAGTGTAGGTATGATAATTCTGCATTTTTGTTTTTTTGCGCACTGCAAAAGCTGTCTCCCACAATCTAAATCAGAACAAAAAAACCCAGCAGGATAGCATTCCCCTAGGAAAAGAGTTGTGCACCCATGCCCTAGGTGAGAAGTTCACTGTGTCTGTCTCCCTCACTCACCTGTGTCTCTGCACTGCTGATGGAGTGATGGTCCTGGGCCTCTACCTGCTCCTCCTGCCTCTCCTGTTCAGCCTCCCCCTCTGCTCTGAGCTCTGGCTCCGGGGCCGCGATGGGGGCTTTCACCTGCACCTCTGTTGTGGACTGCTCCCCTGCTTTGTGCTCCTCCCCTGCTTTCTTTTTGCCCTTCCGTTTTTTCTTCTTTACCTCTTTATTCTCCTCGTTCTTCTTTACCTCTTTATTCGCCTCGTTCTTCTTCCCCTTCTCCTCCTCTTTATTTTCTTTCTCTTTCTTCTTCCCCTTTTGTGTTTTTTTCGTTGTCTTTTCCTCCCCTTTCTTCTTCTCCTCTTTCTTTGCTGCCCCTTCCTCCTCTTTCTTCTTCTCTGCTTTCTTTGCTGACTCCTCTTTGTCTTTCCTCTTCTTCTCTGCTTTGTTTGCTGCCTCTTCCTCCTCTTTCTTTGCTTCCTCTTCCTCCTCTTTCTTCTTCTTCTCTGCTTTCTTTGCTGCCTCTTCCTCCTCTTTCTTCTTCTTCTCTGCTTTCTTTGCTGCTTCTTCCTCCTCTTTCTTCTCCTCTGCTTTCTTTGCTGCCTCTCCCTCCTCTTTCTTCTTCTCCTCTTTCCTTGCTGCCTCTCCCTCCTTCTTCTCTGCTTTCTTTGCTGCCTCTTCCTCCTCTTTCTTCTTCTCCTCTTTCCTTGCTGCCTCTCCCTCCTCTTTCTTCTTCTCCTCTTTCCTTGCTGCCTCTCCCTCCTTCTTCTCTGCTTTCTTTGCTGCCTCTTCCTCTTTCTTCTTCTTCTCCTCCTCTTTCTTTGCTGCCTCTTCTTCCTCTTTCTTCTTCTCCTCCTCCTTTTTCTTTGCTGCCTCTTCCTCTTGATTCTGCTGCTCTGCCTCTTTTTTCTTCTTCTCTGCTTTCTTTGCTGCCTCTTCCTCCTCTTTCTTCTTCGCTTTCCTTGCTGCTTCTTCCTCCTCTTTCTTCTTCTTCTCTGCTTTCTTTGCTGCCTCTTCTTCCTCTTTCTTCTTCTTCTCTGCTTTCTTTGCTGCCTCTTTCTCTTCTTTCTTCTTCTTCACTGCCTCTTTCTTTTCCGCTTCTTCCTCTTCTTTCTTCTTCTTCTTCTCTGCTTTCTTTGCTGCTTCTTCCTCCTCTTTCTTCTTCTCTGCTTTCTTTGCTGCTTCTTCCTCCTCTTTCTTCCCCCCCCTTTCCTCTGGCTCTTTCTTCTCCTCCCCCTTGGCCTGCTCTAACTTTTCCTCCTTTGTTCCAGCCTCTGCCTTCTCTTTCCTGTCCTTCTCCGCCTTCTCGACCTCAGCCCACTCTACGTCTGAGCACTGCGAGCGCCGCTTGAGGAAGGAGGAGAAGAGGCGTGAGAGGCCCCGGCTGGCTGAGGTGCGCTGGCGGGGCTTCACTAGCTGCTCCTCCTCAGTGGTGGTGGTGAAGATGGGGGTCTCTGTGGAGCCAGGCTCTGAGGCCTGCTCCTGGGTCTTCTGGCTGGGCTTCTCCCTCTCTGGCCCCGCTGCTGCTGCCTCTGGGCTCTGCTTGTTCTCCAGTTGTATCTCTGCCTCCGTGCTCTGCTTGTTCTCCGGTTCTCTCTCTGTTTCTGGCTCCGGGCTCTGCTTGTTCTCCGGTTCTCTCTCTGTTTCTGGCTCTGGGCTCTGCTTGTTCTCCAGGTGTATCTCTGCCTCCGAGCTCTGCTTGTTCTCCGGTCTTCTCTCTGCCTCTGCTACACTGGGCTTCGGCTTGCCCTCTGTGTCCGCCTCGCCCACCGCGCTGGCCTCTGTTGTCATGGTACACACTGCAGAACATGACATGGAGGAGTCAGCGATAGGAAAGAGAAAGCTTGTGTGTGTTGTCATGTTGGATGATGCACAGCAACATACACACAAGCAATACATGATTATGGACAGTCAACAGTGATGCACTGGTGCCATTCTATAGCATGAGCTACTACTACATTTTCTCAGACTGGAGTACTCGATCAAATATGCCACAAACACTTTTTCATATGGAGTTATGAGTGTATCCCACTCCACAATGGCACCGCTTGTTGAATGAGTGTGTGTGTGTGTGTGTGTGTGTGTGTGTGTGTGTGTGTGTGTGTGTGTGTGTGTGTGTGTGTGTGTGTGTGTGTGTGTGTGTGTGTGTGTGTGTGTGTGTGTGTGTGTGTGTGTGTGTCTGGGAGGACCTCTTGAGAGACAGGCAGCTCACGACAGTGTGTGTCTACCAGAAGCTCATTAGAAACACACACAATGGAGTCTTTCTGCTCCGTCGCAGCCTGGAAGTCTATTAGTACAGCTCCAGTCAGTATCATCCTCAGCACTAACCCAACACGGCTCTTTCATCCGTCCGCTGTGGCCCTGCCGGCTTCATACGGTGGGCCAAGATGTCCCAATCTTACATTGCATGACAATGCATCGCTAAATTGGTTTAGAAATTCACAGGACATACAGGGCTTCTGAGAAGTAAATGGCCAGTTACTGTGTTCACTTCAAGGTGTGAACTTGTCTTGCTGTTGTGAGGCTGTCATTGAAAGAGTTACAGCAGCATCAACGTACTTGTGTTATATCATAGCAGTTCATCATCATGTCTAGTAGCCCTCCATGCAGTGTTAACAGAGATTGCATCTACTTAGCCCACTGTTAGCATCTAGGCTAGTCTGATGCTGCTAGTTGTTGTCATTGCTCAACATCTAGGCTAGTCTGATGCTGCTAGTTGTTGTCATTGCTCAACATCTAGGCTAGTCTGATGCTGCTAGTTGTTGTCATTGCTCAACATCTAGGCTAGTCTGATGCTGCTAGTTTTTGTCATTGCTCAACATCTAGGCTAGTCTGATGCTGCTAGTTGTTGTCATTGCTCAACATCTAGGCTAGTCTGATGCTGCTAGTTGTTGTCATTGCTCAACATCTAGGCTAGTCTGATGCTGCTAGTTGTTGTCATTGCTCAACATCTAGGCTAGTCTGATGCTGCTAGTTGTTGTCATTGCTCAACATCTAGGCTAGTCTGATGCTGCTAGTTGTTGTCATTGCTCAACATCTAGGCTAGCAGTTCATTAAATGTCTAGGTCTGCCATACAGTGGGGGGCAGGGAGACACTTCGCTAGACAGGATGGCAGATCTTCCAGCTGCCCACATACGGCTGTCCTTACCCCAGAGGGTGCCTGACACACACACAGTGCTCCATCGCTATAGGGACAGCAGGGGTATGGGGAGGAGAGGAGGGGGGACCACAGAGACCAAATCCTCTTTAGTCCTCCCATTGTTTGTGTCTAGTGACCAATAACTGTGGTGCACTCTAACTAATCCTGGCCTTCCCTTCCCCCACCGCAACAACCCCCATAGGCCTGTTCCCTAGGTCAACCCAAACACTCACACACACACACACACACACCGAGCAGCGTGGTGTACGCCTCAGTGCTCAGGATCTCCTCTGGGTCTTTTAATGTAGCGTAATCTCAATGGTAATAGTCAGGAAACAGACATGGTGTTAATGGACCAGATGAGACGTCTTGTGTCTGCTGCTGCCTCCTACATGACTGCCTCCTCCATTGTCTTCACTAGGTAACATCTAGATTCTCTGCTAAAGGCCAGGTGAGCAGCTCTGGCCTGGCTTCTAACCTGAGGAAGTAACAGGGACTCTCACAACCACACTGTGTCCCAAATTGTACCCTATCCACTATGTAGTGCACTACTTTTGACCAGGACCCAACTACTTTTGACCAGTCAAAAATAGAGCAATATACAGGAAATAACGGTAGTTCTGCCAATCTTGATCAAACTGGTGCCCTTTTGAAAACACTTTTCCATAGTGCATAGAGGCCCTATCATTTCTCACATAATGTTCTACCTCCAGTAGGCCAGCTGACATCCCGATCATCATTACTACTGTATAAATCAACCATCATTACTACTGTATAAATCAACCACCATTAGGCTAACTAGCTGCCAGATATAAAGATTGCCCTGCAGAAATGGGTGAACAGCGTGTTCAGCTGTTGGGTCAGGTGCACGTCAGATGCTCCGACCATCTGTGTGTCTCCCAAATGGCACCCTATTCCCTTCATAGTCCACTATGGCCCTGGTCAAAAGTAGTGCACCATGTAGGGAATAGGGTGCCATTTGGGGTGCACCTATGACTAAAGAAAGGGAAAGGGGTTGAATAAGATGCTATAGGAAAGGAGTTAAGATGACGCCGGAGAAGAAGGCTGACATTTTACGTGTTTCTATCCAATTGTGTTGTTTGTTTCTTTGTATTGTTTGTAACTTATTTTTTTACTTATTTTGTACATAATGTTGCTACTACCGTTTCTTATGACCGAAAATAACTTCTGGACATCAGAACTGCGATTACTCAGATTTTTTCTTTAACGAGTCCGACGTGAATGACATACTGCTTTCCCGTGAAGAGAAGGCTGAGAAAAAGGGGCCGGAGGGTGGGCTGCCTTCTGAGAATTTGAAGGCGATCGAATAAACCCCCACTGCCTTCCATTCTGCTAGCAAACGTGCAATCTTTGGAAAATAAATTGATGACCTACGCAGAAGACTAAACTACCAACGGGACATTCAGAACTGTAATATCTTTGCTTCATGGAGTCGTGGCTGAGGGACCATATTATCAACATACAGCTGGCTGGATATACGCTGTATCGGCAGGATAGAACAGCCGCGTCTGGTAAGACAAGGGGAGGCGGACTATGTATCTCATGATAAGCTGTAGACCACACCATCTACCTAGAGAGTTTTCATATGTATTTTTCATAGCTGTCTACATAGTGCCAGTATCAGTCTGTGGTGTTAAGACCGCAATAAATTAGCTGTAAGCAAACAAGAAAACGCTCACCCAGAGGTGTCGCTCCTAGTGGCCAGGGACTTTAATGCGGGGAAACTTAAATCTGTCTTTTTTATCAGCATGTTTCTATCAGCATGTTAAATGTGCAACCAGAAGGGAAAAAACTCTGGACCACCTTTACTCCACACACAGAGATACCTTAAAAGCTCGCCCTCCATTTGGGAAATCTGACCATAATTCTATCCTCCTGATTCCTGCTTACAAGCAGATGCTAAGCTACATGAGTGTTCTGCTAGCACAGACTGGAATATGTTCCAGAATTCCTCCGATGGCATTGAGGTGTACACCACATCAGTCATTGGTTTCATCAATAAGTGCATCGACGATGTCGCCCCCACAGTGACCGTGCGTACATACCCAAACCAGAAGCCATGGATTACAGGCAACATCCGCACTGAACTAAAGGCTACAGGAATGGGACTGTATAACCCGGAAGCTTATAAGAAATCCCGCTATGCCCTCCGACGAACCAACAGGCAAAGCGTCAATACAGGACTAAGATCGGATCGTACTACACCGGCTCTGACGCTCGTCGGATGTCGCAGGGCTTGCAAACCATTACAGACTACAAAGGGAAGCACAGCTGGGGGATACCCAGTGACACGAGCCTAGCAGATGAGCTAAACTACTTCTATGCTCGCTTCGAGGCAAATAACCCTGAAACATGCATGAGAGCACCAGCTGTTCCAGAAGACTATGTGATCACGCTCACGATGTGAGAAAAGACATTTAAAACAGGTCAACATACACAAGGCCGCAGGGTCAGTTGGTAGAGCATGGCGCTTGTAACGCCAGGATAGTGGGTTCAATCCCCGGGACCACCCATACGTAGAATGTATGCACACATGACTGTAAGTCGCTTTGGATAAACGCGTCTGCTAAATGGCATATATATTATTATTATTATTACTGCGAGCATGCGCTGACCAATTAGAAAATGTCTTCACTGACATTTTCAACCTCTCCCTGTCCGAGTCTGTAATACCAACATGTTTTAAGCAGAAAACCATAGTGCCTGTGCCCAAGAACACTAAGGTAACCTGCCTAAATGACTACCGACCCATAGCACTCCAGTCTGTAGCCATGAAGTGCTTTGAAAGGCTGGTCATGCCTCACATCAACACCATTATCCCAGAAACCCTAGACCCACTCCAATTTGTATACCGCCCCGTGCCTGCTCAGTCCCCTCCTGTACTCACTCCCTGTTCACTCATGACTGCATGGCAGGCACGACTCCAAAACCATCATTAAATTTGCCGATGACAACAGTGGTAGGCCTGATCACTGACAACGACGAGACAGCCTATAGGGAGGTCAGAGACCTGGCCGTGTGGTGCCAGGACAACAACCTCTCCCTCAACGTGATCAAGACAAAGGAGATGATTGTGGACTACAGGAAAAAGAGGACCGAGCACGCCCCCATTCTCATCGGCGGGGCTGTAGTGGAGCAGGTTGAGAGCCTCAAGTTCCTTGGTGTCCACATCAACAACAAACTAATATGGTCCAAGTACACCAAGACAGTCATGAAGAGGGCATGACAAAGCCTATTCCCGCTCAGGAGACTGAAAATATTTGGCATGGGTCCTCAGATCTTCAAAAAGGTTCTACAGCTGCACAATCGAGACCATCCTGACTTGTTGCATCACTGCCTGGTATGGCAACTGCTCGGCCTCCGACCGCAAGGCACTACAGAGGGTAGTGTGTACAGCCCAGTACATCACTGGGCCAAGCTTCCTGCCATCCAGGACCTTTATGCCAGGAGGTGTCAGAGGAAGGCCCTAAAAATTGTCAAAGACTCCAGTCACCCATGGTCATAGACTGTTCTCCCTGCTACCACACGGCAAGCAGTACCGGAGCGCCAAGTCTAGGTCCAATAGGTTTCTAAACAGCTTCTACCCCCAAGCCATAAGACACCTGAACATCTAATAAAATGGCTAACTAGACTATTTTCATTGCCCCCCCATGTTACACCACTGCTACTCTCCGTTGTTATCATTTATGCATAGTCACTTTAATAACTCTACCTACATGTACATATTACCTCAATTACCTCGACTAACCGGTGCCCCCGCACATTGGCTCTATATACAGGGGGGTACTGGTACAGTCTCGCTATTGCTATTTTACTGCTGCTCTTTAATTACTTGTTACTTTTTAAAAAGTTTAACTGCATTGTTGGGTAGGGGCTGGCATGTAAGCATTTCACTGTAAGGTCTATATACCTGTTGTATTCGGGGCATTTGACTAATAAAACTTGATTTGAATGAGAAAGGGGTTTGAATAAGACGCTATAGGAAAGGAATGGGAAGTGGTGTTGGATAAGATGCTGTATGACAGGAAAGGGGGGTTGAATAAGATGCTGTAGAACAGGGAAGGGAAGTGGTGTTGGATAAGATGCTGTAGAACAGGGAAGGGAAGTGGTGTTGGATAAGATGCTGTAGAA
The DNA here is from genome assembly GCF_021184085.1 of Oncorhynchus gorbuscha. Lineage (NCBI taxonomy): Eukaryota > Metazoa > Chordata > Actinopteri > Salmoniformes > Salmonidae > Oncorhynchus > Oncorhynchus gorbuscha. The sequence goes on from NW_025746964.1 coordinate 17,302, forward strand.
CAGGGAAGGGAATTGGTGTTGGATAAGATGCTGTAGAACAGGGAAGGGAAGTGGTGTTGGATAAGATGCTGTAGAACAGGGAAGGGAAGTGGTGTTGGATAAGATGCTGTCGGACAGGGAAGGGAAGTGGTGTTGGATAAGATGCTGTAGAACAGGGAAGGGAAGTGGTGTTGGATAAGATGCTGAAGAACAGGGAAGGGAAGTGGTGTTGGATAAGATGCTATAGGACAGGAAAGGGAAGAGGGGTTGGATAAGATACTGTAGAACAGGGAAAGGAAGTGGTGTTGGATAAGATGCTGTAGAACAGGGAAGGGAAGTGGTGTTGGATAAGATGCTGAAGAACAGGGAAGGGAAGGGGTGTTGGATAAGATGCTGTAGGACAGGAAAGGGAATGGGGGTTGGATAAGATACTGTAGGACAGGAAAGGGAAGGGGGGTTGGATAAGATGCTGTAGAACAGGGAAGGGAGGGGGGATTGGATAAGATGCTGTATGACAGGAAAGGGCTGATGGATAAGATACTGTATGACAGGAGAGGGAAGAGGGGTTGGATAAGATGCTGTAGGACAGGAAAGGGGAGGGGATGGATAAGATACTGTAGAACAGGGAAGGGGAGGGGGTTGGATAAGATGCTGAAGAACAGGGAAGGGGAGGGGGTTGGATAAGATACTGTAGAACAGGGAAGGGGGAGGGGGTTGGATAAGATACTGTAGAACAGGGAAGGGAAGGGGGGGGTTGGATAAGATACTGTAGGACAGGGAAGGGGGGGGGTTGGATAAGATACTGTAGAACAGGGAAGGGAAGGGGGAGGGGGTTGGATAAGATGCTGTAGGACAGGAAAGGGAAGGGAGGGGTTGGATAAGATGCTATAGAACAGGAAAGGGAATGCTGTAGGGGGGTTGGATAAGATACTGTAGGACAGGAAAGGGAAGGGGAGGGGGTTGGATAAGATACTGTAGGACAGGAAAGGGAAGGGGAGGGGGTTGGATAAGATACTGTAGGACAGGGAAGGGGAGGGGGTTGGATAAGATGCTATAGAACAGGAAAGGGAATGGGGGTTGGATAAGATACTGTAGAACAGGAAAGGGAAGGGGAGGGGTTGGATAAGATACTGTAGAACAGGAAAGGGAAGGGGGGTTGGATAAGATACTGTAGGACAGGAAAGGGAAGGGGGTTGGATAAGATACTGTAGAACAGGAAAGGGAAGGGGTTGGATAAGATACTGTAGGACAGGAAAGGGAAGGGGGTTGGATAAGATACTGTAGGACAGGAAAGGGAAGGGGGGGTTGGATAAGATACTGTAGAACAGGAAAGGGAAGGGGGTTGGATAAGATACTGTAGGACAGGAAAGGGAAGGGGGGTTGGATAAGATGCTGTTAGACAGGAAAGGGAAGAGGGGTTGAATAAGATACTGTAGGACAGGAAAGGGAAGAGGGGTTGGATAAGATACTGTAGGACAGGAAAGGGAAGGGGGGTTGGATAAGATACTGTAGGACAGGAAAGGGAAGGGGGTTGGATAAGATACTGTAGGACAGGAAAGGGAAGGGGGTTGGATAAGATACTGTAGGACAGGAAAGGGAAGGGGGGTTGGATAAGATACTGTAGGACAGGAAAGGGAAGGGGGTTGGATAAGATACTGTAGGACAGGAAAGGGAAGGGGGGTTGGATAAGATACTGTAGGACAGGAAAGGGAAGGGGGTTGGATAAGATACTGTAGGACAGGACAGGGAAGAGGGGTTGGATAAGATACTGTAGGACAGGAAAGGGAAGAGGGGTTGGATAAGATACTGTAGGACAGGAAAGGGGGGGGTTGGATAAGGCTGAGGGGAAGGGAAGGGTTGGATAAGATACTGTAGGACAGGAAAGGGGGGGATGGATAAGATGCTGTAGGATAAGGACTGTAGGACAGGAAAGGGAAGAGGGGTTGGATAAGATACTGTAGGACAGGAAAGGGAAGGGGGGTTGGATAAGATACTGTAAGACAGGAAAGGGAAGAGGGGTTGGAAAAGATACTGTAGGACAGGGAAGCCATGATCCCTTATTGATGTCACTTGTTAAATCCACTTCAAAATCAGTGAGACTTGTGTATGTGTGCTATGCAGAGGATGAAATGGCAAGACACAAAATGTAAGTGCCTTTGAACAGGGTATGGCAGTAGGTGCCAGGCACTCCGGTTTGAGTCAAGAACTGCAACGCTGCTGTTTTATTTTACACTCAACAGTTTCCCGTGTGTATCAAGAATAGCCCACCACCCAAAGGACATCCAGCCTACTTGACAACTGTGGGAAGCATTGGAGTCAACATGGGTGTGTGCAATTGTGTGTTGAGCAGAGCTTGTGGAGAACGTGTATAGTTCTCAGGATGTTGTCGACTAATTAGGATATCTCATGTCACTGACTGCAGTGCACACACACGCATTCCCTCACAATTTCGCTCTCACTCAGACATAGACACACACACAACACTAAGCAGTAAATTGTTGGTATCAGGCCGAGGACATTTCTTCATTCATTCATTCATAGTTGGTGTGAACAGCAGCCATCTCCATCTCAACCACATCCCCAGCACCAACACTAACACCGCTGACCCTTAAGCACATTGGATCATATTTGCCCTACAGGGGAAGTGAGAAACAGAAACATGCGTGGTAGGTGCTGAGAGTGAATTTAGTGAGTGGGATTTAGCCTGGAGTTTAGTGTTAATCAGGCTCCAAGTGAGATTATCTCTCTTCCTCCCTCCCTCCCTCTCCTCTTTCTATTCTCTCTCCCCCCCCCCCTCTCTTCTCTCACTCTCTTTATCTCACTCCCCTCTCTCTCTCAGAGAAGATCTGGCAGGTTGTGATCAGCTGTGCTGATTCATGGTTTATGCTAAGTCCCACCCACCTATTAGCCCCTCCCACCTGGCCAAAAGTCCAAATTAAAGGAAATAAATGCCAAAGATATCTGTAAACACATGCGCTTGCACAGCGGTATAGAGGCAGGCTCTCCCATGCCCACGCACAAACACATTTACAAACAAACATGCATCCTATCACATGCCCACACAGATACTCACCGATTCACGGCTGCAGTCATTCACATAGACATATACACACACACACACACACAAATAAAATATGGAAATGGTTTCAAAAGAACATTCCCAATGCTCTCAGCAACATTGATATAGAAACCTTTAACACTAACCCATTGATTTAAAACAGAAAAGCAGTGCAAAGGGCTTTACACTGGTTAGTTCTTAAACTCTCAGCTATAATGGGCACTGTGCCATGTAGGTCTATTGGTCTTCTAGTGTGTAACTTTATCTCCAGCTCTCTGTTTCAACCTAATCAATACCCCGACAGATGGTTCTGATGTTGTAACGTGAACCGCTTGGGGACCAGGCTGAATGGAGTCATCCCATTGATCGACTGTGGTTGGGCTGAAGGAGCAGACCAAGCTTACACTTAAATTCAATCCAGTTTAAACCGGACTTCAGCCAAAGCAATTTGATTGAAGGTGAAATCTGTATATTAGTGGAACATTATTTCAGAAGTGTTCATGTCTGTGTATCTTATGGTACCAGAGATAATTCATATTTGTAAATTAACAGTTTCCATGGCGTGTCTGTCAATAGGGCGACAGGTAGCAGGTTGCAAAAGGTTGCTGGTTTGAATACCCGAGCGGACAAGGTGAAAAATCTGTCGATGTGTCCTTGAGCAAGGCACTTAACCCTAATTAGCTCTAGGGGTTAGACCCTGTAAAACAACACATTTCACTGCACCTTTCCAGATTTATGTGACAATACAACATTTTATTTTTTATATGCTGTAATTGTCAATGGATAATATCCATGTGTTTGTCAATAATACATCATTGTAAATGTAAAGTATCGATGACATGTCTGTCAATGATTGTGCCTATAACAGTATCTAGACATGCTGTGGATATACAACAAGTTCACAGTCCACTCCAGTCACATGTGGAATAAAGACATAGTGGCAAGAAAAAGTATGTGAACCCTTTGGAAATACCCGGATTTCTGCATAGATTGGTTATAAAATGTGATCTGATCATCTACGTCACAACAATAGACAAACACAGTCTGCTTAAACTAATAAAACACAACGAATTACACGTTGTCATGTCTTTATTGAACACACATTCACAGTGCAGGGTGGGAAAAGTATGTGAACCCTCAACCAAACCTTTTCTGTAGTTGCGGATCAGAACTGCACAACGTTGAGGGGGAATTTTGGACCATTATTCTTTATAAAACGGTTTCAGTTCAGCAATATTCTTGGGATGTCTGGTGTGAACTGCTCCCAAAGTCATGCCACAGCATCTCAAAATCGGGTTGAGGTCAGGACTCTGACTGGGCCACTCCAAAAGACGTATTTTCTTCTGTTGAAGCCATTCTGTTGTTGATTTACTTCTGTGTTTTGGGTCACTGTCCTGTTGCATCAGCCATCTTCTGATTCAATTGGCCGACAGATAGCCTAACATTGTCCTGCAAAGTGTCTTGATAAACTTGGGAATTCATTTTTCTGTCGGTGGTAGCAAGCTGTCCAGGCCCTGAGGCAGCAAAGCAGCCCCAGGAAAGCAGCCCCAGGAAAGCAGCCCCAGGAAAGCAGCCCCAGGAAAGCAGCCCCAGGAAAGCAGCCCCAGGAAAGCAGCCCCAAAGCTGTTTTTTTGGACAGCAGTGGCTTCTTCTGTGGTATCCTCCCATGAACACCATTCTTGTTCAGTGTCCTACATATCGTAGACTCGTCAGAGATGTTAGCATGTTCCAGAGATTTCTCTAAGTCTTTAGCTAACACTAGGATTCTTCTTAACATCATTGATCATTCTGCACTGTGCTCTTGTAGTCATCTTTGCAGGACGGCCACTCCTAGGGAGTAGCAACAGTGCTGAACTTTCTCCATTTATAGACCATTTTTCTTACCGTGGACTCATGAACAGCAAGGCTTTTAGAGATATTTTTGTAACCCATTCCAGCTTTATTCAAGTCAACAATTCTTAATCTTAGGTCTTCTGAGATCTCTTTTGTTCGAGGCTTGGTTCACATCAGGCAATGCTTCTTGTGAATAGCAAACTCACGTTTTGTGAGTGTTTTTATAGAAGGCAGCTCTAACCAACATCTCCAATCTTGTCTCATTGATCAGACTTCAGGTTAGCGGACTCCTGACTCCAATTATCTTTTGGAGAAGTCATTAGCCTTGGGGTTTCACATACTTTTCCCAACCTACACTGTGAATGTTTACATTATATATTCAATATAAACAAGAAAAATACAATAATTTGTGTGTTATTGAAGATCAGATCAAATTTAATGACCAATTTACACAGAAATCCAAGTAATTCCAAAGGAATTCACATACTTTTTTCTTAACACTGTACAATTGGAAACTCTAGATCTTATCAGAGAAAAAAACATCACTCTTAAAAAACAGAGCAATTGACTTCGTATCTTGTACTGTGTGCAGAGTGTTGGCCCTTGGCACTAGGCTTGGGCGTTATACTGTATACACCGTATACAAGGGTATTTGGAAATAGCCATGGGATGGTTTTTCAATACCTCTTTGAAGTCTTAATATTGGTGGCTACTTTAAGTAGATACCTGCAGTCAACTTGTGCAATGTGTTAGGAGATAAAGCAGCTCGCGTTCTTCATTTCACCTTTCACATTATGAAGCTCACTGTAGTTCCCCAGAACAGTTGAGACAGTCACATTATTGTACATTATGAAGCTCACCGTAGTTCCCCAGAACAGTTGAGACAGTCACATTATTGTACATTATGAAGCTCACCGTAGTTCCCCAGAACAGTTGAGACAGTCACATTATTGTACATTATGAAGCTCACCGTAGTTCCCCAGAACAGTTGAGACAGTCACATTATTGTACATTATGAAGCTCACCGTAGTTCCCCAGAACAGTTGAGACAGTCACATTATTGTACATTATGAAGCTCACCGTAGTTCCCCAGAACAGTTGAGACAGTCACATTATTGTACATTATGAAGCTCACCGTAGTTCCCCAGAACAGTTGAGACAGTCACATTATTGTACATTATGAAGCTCACCGTAGTTCCCCAGAACAGTTGAGACAGTCACATTATTGTACATTATGAAGCTCACCCTAGTTCCCCAGAACAGTTGATCGAGTCACATTATTGTACATTATGAAGCTCATTATTGTACATTATGAAGCTCACCCTAGTTCCCCAGAACAGTTGATCCAGTCACATTATTGTACATTATGAAGCTCACTGTAGTTCCCCAGAACAGTTGAGACAGTCACATTATTGTACATTATGAAGCTCACTGTAGTTCCCCAGAACAGTTGATCCAGTCACATTATTGTACATTATGAAGCTCACTGTAGTTCCCCAGAACAGTTGAGACAGTCACATTATTGTACATTATGAAGCTCACTGTAGTTCCCCAGAACAGTTGAGACAGTCACATTATTGTACATTATGAAGCTCACCGTAGTTCCCCAGAACAGTTGATCCAGTCACCTGTTTGTTCGTAAAACAACAGGAGAAAAGGGGAGCAGGTGAGTCCAGCTGTGTGTTGACAGGGGTTGTGTTTTATATTGAAAGTCAGGTCTTCAATAGAGTGATCAGGCACGTGCAACTATAATTTTCCTTCACAGAAAATACATTGGTGAAACACATTCAGCAGAAAATAGCTTCATTTTCCTCAGATGACAACAGAAGTGCAACGCTCTGTCTGGCAGCCACACAAGTAAATGAGCTTACAATGAAAAAGTCAAATCCCTTTGAATGAGTTATTTACTTGCGTTTTTTCCTCCTCTCTGTTCTCAGCCCGTCTCCTCCTACCCCCTATTCTCTGAGCAGACATGCCGTTGCCCTAGCGACTCCAGACTCCACACAGACACAGCATGTAGCCTACACATGTTGCTCCAGAGCCTGTACTGTTCTTCATTCAGACAAGCATGTCAAAACTTTGTTCATTTGCACAATGTCTCTCGTTCACAATCACTTGGAAATGTACAAACTCACCAAAAATGCCATTCGCTAGTTCCTACCTATATATGTATAACTTTGTGAGCTGGATTGCCTGTCTTTGCAATTTGTTTATTTTCATTTCTGCATTTTAGCATATTTAGCTAGCAGCCTCCATAGAAATGAGCTTTTACTAGTGCTAATTTTGTTAGCATTCTGGTAATAGACGCCCAATAGGTTTGTTTTGGCGTCCCCTTGTGTACGAAACCAGTAATACCATAAATCCCAGGACGACAGAAGGAAGGCATGACGACATGAAAATCTAGATAGTTCCCTACCCTACTTGGCACAAACAAACCTCACAGTAGTAATTTACTAAACTAATGCAACGTCACTCTTTCTCCTTCCTAACTCTTCTTCACCAGTCCACTCTCACTAATACACTAAAACTTTCTCTCTCTCACTAATACACTAAAACATTTTCTCTCACACACACACACTTGCTCTCTCTCAGATCTCCCTCTCGTTCAGGTGTCTCTCTCAGTGTTCTCTTGCCCCTCCCACATCATGTTTTCATCCCTTCATAACAGATTATCTTGCTATATATATATATATATATATATATATATATATATATATATATATATATATATATATATATATATATATATATATCCCAGCAGTATCAATGGAGGATGGGCTTACTGGATGAGTTGCCCTTCAGTGTGTTACAGGCAGCAGCAGCAGATACACATTACTGTACTCAGGATAGCCTCCTGGCTACTGCAGAGTTGGATTTATACTTAACACGCCGAAGAATGAATCATGTCAATCACATTTAAACCAGAAGCAGCTCAAATAACTGACAGCATGAACGATACCAGAGCAGAGGTCTTCTCAGACATAGTTGTGTTCTGAAAGACGATTGCAGGCAGAGCACACAGAGAACAACATGGTGAATGGTGGTGTATTGGCTACGGTGTTAAAACAAAAGACACTAAGGTTGTGGGACACTTTCCTAGACACAGAATAAACCAATTAGTCTGTTCTTGTCATTTTAGTAACAAGGCCAGGCTCAATAGTTTTCCCCCCACAAAGTTATGTCAAGTGCAATGGTAAGTTGTGATGATTGACCTTTTCCTGCCCATGTTTTTGTGTTGAAAATCTGCACACACAAAAGCCATTTAACTTGTCATCAAGAGACTGATAGTAGGCTAGTGATGGCCAATGGGATGAATGACTATTGAGCACAGTTAACATACAGTAGTAGATCCATCTTGCTACAGAAAAGTCCAAAGAAGAAAAGGAACCAGAAGTGTTTGTAATGTTGTAATATTTGAATAAATGCATGTCCTCATTGTCCTGATTGTAATCCAAAAACACTGCACTACAAATAGCCATCTTAAAATGTTGGGAAATTGTATTCAATTATTGTAAGAAAAATGTTGAATTAGGTCGAGTTGTTTATTTCACATTCATTGGGCCACAAACAAATGCCACAGGATATGGATAAAAGACCCTGGAGCAGTGAGCGGCCAGGCAAATGAAATACCCTGGCGTGCCCATTCTAATCATCATGACCGTTCATTCACTTGTTTTTAACTGAAGATGTTGGAATTTGGAGGTAGTCCAAACGCAGATCTCTTTCAACTTTTACAAAACATTGATTTATTTAAGGTGTGATTTTTTTTTTTTAAACACCATCTCCCGTGTGCGCGTCAGATACACCGCGATGCTTATAGCGCAGGCATTTAAATCATCTTAGTATGAAAATGGCGCCGAATGTAGAAAACAAATAAACACCAACTCTAAATCCCATCAGCCGCCAGAAATACATTCAAAAGTGCGCTTACCTAAAATAGAAATACCATCAATGAAGAACTATAATTAGTTAAATCCAACGCAACCGAATATTCCGTTCATCCAGTGAAGTTACATTAATGAAGTTACAACGTTGCAGAAACCGGACGCATGCTTTGTTGTGTTGAAGATGCTTATCCGCGCTAGTAAAGGGGAGGAGTCACCATACTGAAGTATCGGACTTTGTTAACCGCATGCACCAATTGAACACAGCTAAATTCTAGATTAACCTATGAGAAGTGGGGGAGATGTTGAATCATATGGTCCATTTCGATAACGATGTTTGAATTGAGTGCTTCATAATTAATCACCAAATTCTCAGAAATGATCCTGAGAGTTTGGTCCAACACCTATGACAGGATGAAAACGCCGAAACAATAACCTATTCTATTTCTCGGCTTTTTCTTATCTATATTATTTTATTACTGCATTGTTGGGAAAGAGCTCGTAAAGTAGCGTTTACTGTTTTACACCTGCTGTATCCTGTGCACGTGACAAATACACTTTGAAACGTGAAACTACAGACGATTGAAATAGACTTAGAGCCTAAGCATAAAGAAATTATTTATCATGGTCCTACAAAAAATATGAATCCAAAGTCATGCTAATTCGAGAGCTAGTCTCCATCACTCACTCAATTATTTCCCATTGATGAACAACAATTCATTGTAACACCATATAATGAATAGCCTATAGTGCTCCAGAGTGGTGCAGCGGTCTGAGGCGTCACTACAGACCCTGGTTCTTTCCCAGGCTGAATCACAACCGGCCGTAATCGGGAGTCCCATAGGGCGGTGCACAATTGGCCCAACGTCGTCCGGGTTAAAGGAGGGTTTCATTGTAAATAAGAATTTGTTCTTAACTGACTTGCCTAGTTAAATAAATAAAAGGCCTATAGCGATAATTCATCAGCATTATCCTCCCAGCCTCTCACTTCTCAATGAATCACCTAATTTTAATATGCAGTAAATCAATTACACTATCAAATGAATCCACAGCAGCACATGTATCCACCATCCTCCCACTAGGCAGGGCTGGCCAATGAATGAGCCGGCCTAGGTTAGTGCTGTGTCATTAGGCATCGGGAGAACTGGTCTACACGACACAACCCTCCATCCAAGCCCTTTTCAGGCAGCGCCCCAGCACTTTTCTTTCTGCTGTAGGCTTCCATGCTGTGTGAGAGTCACCACCTAGAACTCCCTCTGCTATTGGCTACCATGCTGAGTGAGAGTCACCACCTAGAACTCCCTCTGCTATTGGCTACCATGCTGAGTGAGAGTCACCACCTAGAACTCCCTCTGCTATTGGCTACCATGCTGAGTGAGGGAGTCGCCCCCTAGAACTCCCTCTGCTATTGGCTACCATGCTGAGTGAGAGTCACCACCTAGAACTCCCTCTGCTATTGGCTACCATGCTGAGTGAGGGAGTCGCCCCCTAGAACTCCCTCTGCTATTGGCTACCATGCTGAGTGAGGGAGTAGCCCCCTAGAACTCCCTCTGCTGTAGGCAACCATGCTGTGTGACGGAGTCGCCCCCTAGAACTCCCACTGCTATTGGCTACCATTGCTGTGTGAGGGAGTCGCCCCCTAGAACTCCCTCTGCTATTGGCTACCATGCTGTGTAAGGGAGTCACCCCCTAGAACTCCCTGTGCTATTGGCTACCATGCTGTGTGAGACAGAGACACATAGGATCTGCCTCCAACCAATCCTCAGAAGTGTCTCCCCATTTTCAAGTGTAATGGGCCAGCACTGCTCATTTTATGTAGTGCCCCCCTGCTACACACACACAGACTCTCTTTATTGGGGATGACATGGTCCCCACCCATCTGTCTGACCCCATTAGTGCCATACGGCTCATGGAGAGGCTAGGGTTGGGGAGGCAGGGGGAGTGGGAGGGTTCAATATTCTCTAAACAACCCATAGAGGGAAAGAGTACAGGTTTTTGTTTTATATATATATATATATATATATATATATATATTATTTAACCTTTATTTAACTAGGCAAGTCCGTTAAGAACAAATTATTATTTACAATGACGGCCTACCCCGACCAAACCCGGACGACGCTGTGCGCCGCCCTATGGGACTCCCAATCACGGCCAGATGTGATGCAGCGAGTTAGGGTACGGTATACAGAGTACATGGTTAGGGTACAAGGTTAGGGTACAGGGTACATGGTTAGGGTACAGGGTTAGGGTACAGAGTACATGGTTAGGGTACAGGATTAGTGTACAGGGTTAGGGTACAGGGTTCGGGTACAGAGTACATGGTTAGGGTACAGGATTAGGGTACAGGGTTAGGGTACAGAGTACATGGTTAGGGTACAGGATTAGTGTACAGGGCTAGGGTAAAGGGTACATGGTTAGGACACAGGGTTAGGGTACAGAGTACATGGCTAGGGTACAGGATTAGGGTACAGGGTACATGGTTAGGGTACAGGGTGCATGGTACATGGTTAGGGTACATGTTCAGGGTACAGGGTACATGGCTATGGTACATGGTTAGGGTACAGGGTACATGGTTAGGGTACAGGGTTAGGGTACAGGGTTAGGGTACCGGGTACAGGGTTAGGGTACAGGGTTAGGGTACAGGGTTAGGGTACAGGGTTAGGGTACAGGGTTAGGGTACAGGGTTAGCCACTGTCACCTTTGTCTCTCCAGACCAACTTCATGTGGCATGAGATCACAGACGACTGTCAGACTGGGCCATGGCATCTGGAAATACTACAGGTCTGTTCCTGTTTTTACAGTATTGAGATGACCAAATATGGGGCAAATCAGTTTCTGTATCTATCATTATAACGTTGTTACTGACCACAAGTGCAGAGCTGGAAACAAGGGGGAATGTTGAAATGGCATTAACAAGCCTCTGGTGTATATACGGATACAGTATACAAGAATATTGTTATTTTTTACTCTGATGTCGTACTGTAACATAATCCAAAATAATTACTGGACATGGTCACAACATGACAAGGGCAGAAGGAATGTAGACAGTCAGATAGGTGTGTTTTACTACACACACCCCTCCCTCCACCCCCCAGTTGTCTAGAAACCCCTCCCTTTCCCTCTCCCTAATGCAGGGAGCAGGTGCTGGGCTGGACCCCAGAGAGATGAGGAGAGGGCACCACTCACAGATGCACCCTCCCCAGAGACTCTGACAGACACAGACAGCCAAGACACAAAACCTCTCACTCTAAGAAAGTAATCACCACACACACACACACACACACACACACACACACACACACACACACACACACACACACACACACACACACACACACACACACACACACACACACACACACACACACACACACACACCTTTAGTTGGGCACATGGAGTGTGTTTATATCTCTCGTCTTCATCCCTCTCTTTGGCTCCATCACGGATTACATAACGGCCCCTATACCCCTCCCTCCCCCTCCCGACTCCTCTCCCGTTGCCTTCCTTCCTCTGTCCTGTTAGCTACTGCATCATGGTTGAGAAATCTAACACCTTGTTTTGCATCACACAATATATCTATAATACGTAAAACAATATTTGCGGCTGTGAACATCTGGTATTCATAAAATAATGCCAGTCGGCACATATAGTACTGTCTGTAGCATGCTTTAGGAGACTTAGTTTGTGGTTGGAGATCTAAGCTCTAGAAAGCACTAAGGGCATGGATGGATGGTAGGCTAACCGCACATTAATATTCATAGTGCACCATTATGGTATCAAGTATTTATGAAGCAGGAATGTTCCATGTTTCTGCAGTATTCTCCCAGTAGATAGCATACTATAGGAGCAGTAGCTGTGTTGCCCCTCCCCGCTCATGCCCAGTTTGGATGCTTCAGGGAGACATGCTAGTCTAGTTGCACAACATTAGGGTCATCATGTTCAGTAGGAACCAATGAGAGAAAAACATTTGAACGGGGGAAAAATCAAATAAATGGTTATTGAACAAGCTCAGGTAGTATTTGCTCTGTTTCAGTAAGTTTTCTCCCAGTTCACACCCACTGAACGCACCCGAGGTTTTCTTACAGAGCTAAACATTTAATACAGACAAGTGAGATGACTGAAAATAGCCACGCCAATGAGAACGTCTGCCCTGTCTGCATCACTGAGATCAGAGGGTTTCTAAAATCTTGGTGATGATGCACGCTCTCAGATTCAACAACAGTCAAAGACACGGGCCTGTGTCAGGGCATTGCTCCATCTATTATGAAACAGCTTAATCCACTTTATAGGCATTATGAAGCTATGTCCACCACAGCCTTTGTGTTTACATCTATTCATGTTATTGCTGTATTCAGTGTTCATCCTCCTGTATCTGTGCCAGTAGAATCATCCCTGAGTTTGTGCTTCCACCTGGTGGCTAAAGAGACAACGACAGTTCTTGGCTCAACCACATACAGAAAGCTTCCCCCAAGAGTATTCCTGACAGGGTTGTCTTTGAAAGTGGTGTTGGCCTTCTTCAGCAGAAATGCTCCATTGCAGGTTATGTTCTGGTCAGTTATATGTGATAGTTATTACTACTCTAGAACACACAGTTATTTAGATGAAATCCACATTAGATAAAGACCAAAATTCTGGCACATTGTGTGCTAACAGCACCAGTTGAGAGTCATAGGGGAAACCCATAGAAGGGAACACTTTTTCCATTACACCACGATGCCGCAGTGCATGTTGGGACGGCAAGTGTTTGGGAGAGATAAAGACGCCAGAAGGTCTCAGCCAGATGTGATGCCACCACTCCCTACTTCAGCCTGGGTGAGCAGCACCAAAGCACAGGCATGCCAGAAGAAATACTCACACATCAGATCAGTTGTAGCAAACTGGCTCAAATTAAGATCCTACATATGTAGCTCTATGCTTGGTGGGATTAGAGCTCAAATATTCAAACAAGGGGATATTGTATTTCGGACTCCCATAGACCAAAATACAGGCCCTTCAGTCATGTTCCTGTCTGCCTATAAGTAAAACATTTAGCACATGATGTAAAATAAACACATGAAACAGCCTACTTCAATGACTCTAAAGAGCAGCTTTTAGCAGCACTGAAAATAGAATTGGATACTCACCAAACATCAGCATGGAAACACAGGAGACATCCCAGACAGGACGGGGTACAGGGATCCAGTCCAGACGAGTGAGAGAAAGGAATAGCATCAGTAAAATAGATCAGGAAGGGTTGAAATATATATTATAGCTCCCTATCCCTGTGCACTACCAGAGCTATGGGCCCTGGTCAAAAGTAGTAACTATATAGGTAATAAGGTGCAATTAGTGACATATTCGGCATATTCCTTCCCAATTAATTCTATTTCACAAATGTTCACAATTTTATGTATGAAATACATATAATATTACAAAACTGGCCATCTTGCATTGCATAGTTGTATTGGTCAGCTTTTCTCTGTGAAACGTCAGTGCCTTTAGAATGTATTCACACCCCTGGACTTTCACATTTTGTTGTGTTACAAAGTGGAATTCTTCTTTTTAACCTCTATTTAACTAGGCAAGTCAGTTAAGAACAAAATCTTATTTTACAATGACGACCTTAAAATGTATTAAATTGTCATTTATTTTGTCGACGATCTAAACAAAACAAAATACTCTGTAATGTCAAAGTGGAAGACAAATTCTGACATTTGTAACAAATTAATGAAAAATAAAACACTAATATATCTTGATTTGATAAGTATTCGCCCCGAGTCAATACATGTTAGAATCACCTTTGGTAATGATTACAACAATCATTACAACAAACGATTACAGTCTTTCTGGGTAAGTCTCTAAGAGCTTTCCACACCTGGATTGTGCAACATTTACCCATTATTCTTTTCAAAATTGGTCAAATTGGTTGTTGATCATTGCTAGACAACCATTTCCAGGTCTTGACATAGATTGACTTAAATCTTGCCAGCAGATTTAAGTCAAAACTGTAACTCAGCCACTCAGGAACATTCACTGTCTTCTTAAGCCACTTCAGTGTAAATTTGGCCTTGTGTTTTAGGTTATTGTCCTGCTGAAAGGTGTATTAATCTCTCCTCTAGGAATTTCCTCCATTTAGTTCATTTTTTTATCCTGAAAAACTACACGATCTTTCACGATTACAAGCATACCCATAACATGATGAAGCCACCACTATGCTTGAAAATATGGATTTGCCCCAAACATAACACTTTGTATTCAGGAGAGAAAAGTGAATTGCTTTGCCACATATTTTTGCAGTACTACTTTAGTGCCTTGTTGCAAACAGGATGCATGTTTTGGAATATTCTTATTCTGTACATGCTTCTTTCTTTACACTCTGTCAATTAGGTTAGAATGGTGGAGTAACTACAATGTTGTAGATCCATCCTGTTTCCTCCTATCATAGCCATTAAACTGTTTTAACGTCACCATTGGCCTCATGGTGAAATCCCTGAGCGGTTTACATTTACATTTACATTTAAGTCATTTAGCAGACGCTCTTATCCAGAGTGACTTACAAATTGGTTTCCTTCCTCTCTGGCAACTGAGTAAGGAAGGATGCCTGTATCTTTGTAGTGAATCTGTGTTTTGATACAACATCCAAAGTGAAATTAATAAATTGACCATGTTCAGACATTCATGTCAGTTGTATTTTTTACCCATCCACCAATAGGTGCCCTTCTTTGCAAAGCATTGGAAAACCTCCCGGGTCTTTGTGGTTGAATTTGTGTTTGAAATTCACTGCTCGACTGAGTGACCTTACAGATTATTGTATGTGTGGGGTACAGAGATGAGTCATTCGAAATCATGTTAAACACTATTAGTGTAAGATAAAATCCACGCTAAGCAAATTTTTACTCCTGAACACATTTAGGCTTACCATAACAAAGGGGTTGAATAGTTATTGACTCAAGACATTTAGACTTACTGTAACAAAGGAGTTGAATAGTTATTGACTCAAGACATTTAGACTTACTGTAACAAAGGAGTTGAATAGTTATTGACTCAAGACATTTAGGCTTACTGTAACAAAGGAGTTGAATAGTTATTGACTCAACTGTAACAAAGGAGTTGAATAGTTATTTCAGCTTTAAATGTTTAATTAAATTGTAAAACTGTCAAGAAATAACGTCTATGGCTCCTCTGCTCGGTGGGTACTGGACTCTAAATACACACACCAAAGAGGCCTATATTATGTATATTTTAAAAAATCAAATAGCCTAATACAAATCAGCAAAATATGAAAGAACAATAATAACAGGTAGTATTGTATTAAACGGAGGTATTCCAAATATAAGCAAGTGGACTGTCTTGACAAGGCCAAGCGCAAAGGCTTTCTGTGGTAGGCTCAGAAACACCTGTTCAACATCAATGTAGAAGAAATAGGCTAGTAAACCAAAATTCGGATCTCAAAGGGAGGCAAGTCTGATAAATGTAATAGTTATTATTGAAATAACACAACGTCTAGGGCTATATTTGGATCAATTGCAACGCTGTTTGTGAAGAAAAGCGAAATATTTTGACTAAACGGCTGAGTAGTCAGACACCATCCCAATTGTAGTCCACCAATGACACGTTTGGACACCGATAATTACACCAATTGTTAACATTCTTGTTGTCCCCCCCCTTCCCACAAACACGGCGCAATTTGAACTTCAAGCGAACTGAATTGACGGCTGCGCAAAAAAAAGAAACCGATTTTTGCCTTCCATATTAGATTATATTAGACTTTCGATGTTTCCCTAACATGGCACTCTCGTTTTTATTTACCTGAGAGGTGAGACGTTTCTTCCTGATTTCTTCCTGGTATTATTCCGCCATCATAATTCAAGTGTTTCCCGACGCCTTCAGAAGTTACAGCATATTGATCCGAGTATTCCAGTGACGCGTCTTGCAATGACGAAGCACGTCTCTGCTGGTCGCAGGCAGCTGAGGGTGGGTGGGGATACCCCTGTGGACTAGGTCAGGTGCTCACTCCAATAGAAACCAAACCTTAAACGATACCAGATGATATGCGCTCTACTTGCTGGGTAAATCAAATAGATGGTAACCTAATGTTGCTGGATGGGAGCATTGGAGCAGGTAGCTTTTCTTGTCAATGCAGGGATACTATTTACCTGACCACGGTGCCATCAGGTTTATGCAGTGGAGTGCATAACAGGTTTGGAATGTGTGGTCAAAGAACGCTTTGTTCAACTGGGCCTTGTGCCAGCGTGATTTCTCTCGCTTCTGTTGTAGGATCTTCCGTTGTAATCCCGCTGTGTATACGGGGTATAACACACTTGCACGAATCTACATGTCAAGGAGACAATAATACTTTTTGACTTCAAACTATCCTGGATTCCGCTACCCTCGTATATTTTAATAACCTTCGTAATAAGGTTAGTGTATTCATCTAAAATAAAATGTTAAACTTTTTTCATTCACAATTAATATGATGAAAAATGTATGACAGTCAGATGCACTCCTCCTCAAAGAGGTATGCATTTGAAAGCCCTCAAAGAGGTATGCATTTGAAAGCCCTCAAAGAGGTATGCATTTGAAAGCCCTCAAAGAGGTATGCATTTGAAAGCCCTCAAAGAGGTATGCATTTGAAAGCCCTCAAAGATGAATGCATTTGAAAGCCCTGTCTCTGGGTAAAGCATTTGAGCACTAAGCACAGTTCAAGCCCTCAAAGGGACATTTCATTTAAACAGCTGTGCTGTCTGAGCATCTGTCCCAATATTACTACTAAGTCCCAGTGGCCATTCCTGGTACATTTCTCTTGGTACAAAAATAACACAATGACATAACCTATCTGCCTGGTTCAGCACCATGGTATATGGTATTTAATCTGACCTGAGTGACAACATTAATGCTCTCTTTCCCCCACCTGACCACATTGATGCAAAAATCTCAATTTAACCTACCTGACCACAGAAATTTTGGTATTTTCCCCACATGACCACATTAATGCTCTCTTTTCCCCACCTGACCATATTAATGCTCTATTTTCCCCACCTGACCATATTAATGCTCTATTTTCCCCACCTGACCACATTAATGCTATCTTTTCCCCACCTGACCACATTAAGGCTCTCTTTTCCCCACCTGACCACATTAATGCTCTCTTTTCCCCACCTGACCACATTAAGGCTCTCTTTTCCCCACCTGACCACAGAAATGCTCTCTTTTCCCCACCTGACCACAGAAATGCTCTCTTTTCCCCACCTGACCACATTAATGCTCTCTTTTCCCCACCTGACCACATTAATGCTCTCTTTTCCCCACCTGACCACATTAATGCTCTCTTTTCCCCACCTGACCACAGAAATGCTCTCTTTTCCCCACCTGACCATAGAAATGCTCTTTTCTTTTCCCCACCTGACCACATTAATGCTCTCTTTTCCCCACCTGACCATATTAATGCATTCTTTCCCCCTCATCTGCTTTTGGCCTAAACCTTCTTGTTTTCTCTATGAATTATCTGAGTAAGATTAAGGCCTCATTCTTATTTTCCACAACTCTTTGAGAATGCTATCGTTTAGAAATATACTACTAGTAATATGCATAAATATATATGCGCATATATTATCAACTGTTGATAACTGTTATAGTTTCATAAAATAAGAAATACATTTTCTAATCTGAGTTTTCAGAGGTTTCCGGTATAGGCTACATTAGTTATTTTTTCTTAGACTAACAGGAAAGATGTCATACAGTGAGTGACCTTTTCAAAAGCCCTCATTAGAGAAGATACACCTCTCACTTGTTTTTCAGTACAGTGAGAAAATGTGTGTGTGTATGACGGTTGCTCTTATCTCTGTTTGTGTGTGTGATTGTGTGTGTGTTTGTGTGTGTGTGAGCTCCGAAAGGGCTGGTCAGTTTAGAAGCTAATCTACCCAACACAAGGGCGATTCTCCCCTGCTCAACACGATAATGGTGAATGGGGTGGTCCCTCCCATTGACTCCAGAGTGAGTAATATTGTAATGTTGAGAATGTTGAGCCCCACAGTGGAGGTGTCATAATACCCACAAAAACCTAGCGGTCAAACAGGGAAAGGGAAAGGGGGATACCTAGTCAGTTGTTCAACTGAATGCATTCAACTGAAAAGTGTCTTCTGCATTTAACCCAACCCCTCTGAATCAGAGAGGTGCGGGGGCTGCCATAATCGACATCCACGTTTTGGGCGCCCAGGAAATGGTTCCAATAATTTTTCAACCATTCATTTTTACTATAGGGGATTTTAGAAACACTAAAAATAAGGCCTGTGTTACGTGTAGGCTTTTAAACATCTTATTTAACCGTTATTTAACTAGGCAAGTCAGGCTTTCTTTTTCAGACAAGGTGACTTTTATCAATATATTCGGCTTTATTTACACTCAGATTCCAAAGTGCTAATTAGCATCAAATTAGTCATCATGCAAGACTACAAATGTCATGTTTTATCATTGATTATCATGTCTTGTCTCTGTGCTTTCCTTCTATTCGTTTCCCTCTGCTGGTCTTATTAGGTTCTTTCCCTCTTTCTATTCCTCTCTCTCCCCCTCCCTCTCTCCCTCTCTCGCTCTCTCTCTCTATCGTTCCGTTCCTGCTCCCAGCTGTTCCTCATTCTCCTAACTACCTCATTTACTCTTTTCACACCTGTCCCCTATTTTGCCCTCTGATTAGAGTCCCTATTTCTCCCTTTGTTTTCCGCTTCTGTCCTTGTCGGATCCTTGCTTGATGTTCGCTGTTCTGTGTCCTTGTTCCGCCCTGTCGTGTTTTACCTTCTTCAGATGCTGCGTGTGAGCAGGTGTCAAAGTCAGCTACGGCCGGTGCCTTCCCGAAGCGACCTGCAGTCTGTGGTCGCGTCTCCAGTCATTCCTCTCTACTGACGAGGGGATTGCATTAGGATTATCGCTTTTGTTTAAGACGTGAATAAAGACTCTGTTTCCGTTAAGTCGCTTTTGGGTCCTCATTCACCAGCATAACAGAAGGATCCGACCAAGAATGGACCCAGCGACTACGGATTCTCGCAACACTGCCGTCGAGATCCAGGGAGCAATGCTCGGCAGACACGAGCAGGAATTGTCTGCTGCTCGTCATGCCGTTGAGACCCTGGCCGCTCAGGTTTCCGACCTCTCAGGACAGTTTCAGAGTCTTCGTCTCGTGCCACCAGCTACTTCCTGGTCTTCAGAGTCTCCGGAACCTAGGGTTAATAACCCACCATGTTACTCTGGGCAGCCCACTGAGTGCCGCTCCTTTCTCACCCAGTGTGATATTGTGTTCTCTCTCCAACCCAACACATACTCAGAGAGAGAGCTCGGATTGCTTACGTCATTTCACTCCTTACTGGTCGGGCTCGGGAGTGGGGCACAGCTATCTGGGAGGCAAGAGCTGAGTGTTCTAACAATTATCTGAACTTTAAAGAGGAGATGATACGGGTTTTTGATCGTTCAGTTTTTGGTAAGGAGGCTTCTAGGGCCCTGGCTTCCCTATGTCAAGGTGATCGATCCATAACGGATTACTCTTAGTTTCGCACTCTTGCTGCCTCCAGTGACTATCCTGCTCGCTCGTTTTTTCACCGTCACTTAAAGATTCATGTTCAGCACGTTCAGCGTGTACTCCAGCGCCATTTTAGAGAATTGTCTCTACGTGAAGGCTGGAAGTGCGCCTTTCATGTCTCCTCTGTCAACCATTTCCCTCCGGTTCTGTTATTTCCGCTGAAGGCATTCAGATGGATCCCGCTAAGGTCCAGGCTGTCAGTGATTGGCCCGTTCCAAAGTCACGTGTCGAGTTGCAGCGCTTTTCTAGGTTTCTGCTAATTTCTATGTCATTTCATTCAGTAAGGCCAGAGCTCAAGTTGCTACCCCTCTCACAGCTCTTACTTCTGTCAAGATCCTGTACTTTGTGGTCCGGTTCCGCTTCCTGCAGTGCTTTTGATCTCTCTGAGGGTTGTTTTTACATGGGCTCCTATCCTTGTTACTCTCAGACGTCACTAAACAATTCATTAGATGGTAGTCTTCTCCCCAGTATCAGATGTGAGACACTACCTTTAACCCTCATATTCTATCCCAGTGAGACCATTTCCATTCTGACGTTCACCTTTTAACCTGGTCCATCCTTGCGCTTATTTTCTCATCGCCTGTCGCCATCGGAACGCAACTATGATGTGGGAAGTGTTTAACTGCTCGCCATCCGTTTCTTAGCCCTAGGAGGAATGGGCGACAGTGGTTGGAGGGGTGACTGTTCCGGTTTTGTCGTTTGGACTGACCATAAGAACCTTGAGTACCATCCGTTCTGCTAAACGACTTAATGCACGTAAGGCTCTCGAGGATTATTTGTCTGATTATTCCGCCGGAGGCGGGGGTTTTGTTAAGAAGAAGGACGGTCTGTTCGGTTAGCTCGTTGGGCGTTGTTTTTCGCTCGTTTCGGTTCGTGATTTCTTATCGCCCGGGTAATAAGAACACCAAGCCTGATGCCTTATCCCGTCTCTTTAGTTCTTCTGTGGCTTCTACCGACCCCGAGGGGATTCTCCCTGAAGTTGGCGTGTTGTCGGGTTGACTGTCTGGGGAATTGAGAGACAGGTAAAGCAAGCACTCACTCACATTTTGAATACCGGGTTCTGCCGTTCGGTCTCGCTAATGTCCTAGTAACCTTCATTTTAATGATTCCTGTCTCTACTCGTCTGGCTGTTCTTCAGTGGGCTCACTCTGCCAAGTTAGCTGGCCACCCCGGTCTCTCGTGAAGGCACGCTTGCTTCTATTCTGTCACATTTCTCGGTTTTTATGGCCTACTCAGGAGCGTGACACGCGCCAGGCTTTCGTGGCTGTCTTGTTCGGACTGCGCGCTTTCTAAGTCAGGTATTTCTCTCCTCCTGCCGGTCGTCTCAGACCCTTCCCATTCCTTCTCGACCATGGTCTCACATCGCCTTAGACTGACGCTTCAGAGGTGGGCGTGGGAGCCATTCTATCCCAGCTTCCATCTTATTACCGGTCTGCCTTCATCTGCGGGGAAGACTGTGATTCTTACGGTTGTCGATAGGTTCTCTAAGGCGGCACATTTCATTCCCCTCGCTAAGCTTCCTTCCGCTATGATGTGGGTAACAAATCATCATTGAGAATGTGTTCAGAATTCATGGCCTCCCGTTTGGACTGACCATAAGAACCGTTTCAGACAGAGGTCCGACTTAATTCACGTCACAGTTTTGGAGGGAGTTCTGTCGTTTGATTGGTGCTTCCGCCCAGTCTCTCTTCCGGTTTTCATCCCCAGTCTAACGGTCAAGAGAAAGGGCCAATCAGACGATTGGTCGCATATTGAGAGACAGCCTTTCTTTAAAGCAAAACCCTGCGTCTTGGGCAGAACAGCTCCCTGGGCAGAATACGCTCACTGGCTGTTCTTCAGTGGGCTCACTCCTTCGTCTGCTACCGGGCTATCTCCGTTTCAGAGTAGTCTTGGGTACCAGCTTCCTCTGTTCTCGTCCCAGCTCGCCAGTCTCAGCGTTCCCTCCGCTCAGGCTTTTGTCCTTTATTACCGGTGATCTGCGCACCTGGAGGAGGGTCAGGTTCTCTGCACTTTGCCGTTACAGGGCTTCCAGACTAAGGAGCCGCACAAATCATCGTTGGATTAAGAGTCCAGGTATTGTCAAATCGGTCAAATCAAGTTTATTTATTCCACTCGTAACCTGATATCTCCCTGTACGACAGCTAAAACCCCAAGTTGACAATGCAGGTTCATTGGTCCGTTCCGTGTCAAAACCTCAGGTCGTCAATCCTAGAGAGGAACCGCTGTGAGGAACCTGCTTCATGGCCTCCGCGACATCTTTCAGCATCCACCCTGTCTTCCATGTCTCCTGTGTCAAGCCTTTTCTTCGCGCCCCGTTCGTCTTCCCCCCCGTCCTTGTCGAGGGCGCACCTATTTACAAGGTACGGAGGATCATGGACATGCGTTCTCGGGGACGTGGTCACCAGTACTTAGTGGATTGGGAGGGTTACGGTCCTGAGGAGAGGAGTTGGGTTCCATCTCGGGACGTGCTGGACCGTTCGTTGATTGATGATTTCCTCCGTTGCCGCCAGGGTTCCTCCTCGAGTGCGCCAGGAGGCGCTCGGTGAGTGGGGGGGTACTGTCATGTTTTGTCATTGATTATCATGTCTTGTCTCTGTGCTTTCCTTCTATTCGTTTCCCTCTGCTGGTCTTATTAGGTTCTTTCCCTCTTTCTATTCCTCTCTCTCCCCCTCCCTCTCTCCCTCTCTCGCTCTCTCTCTCTATCGTTCCGTTCCTGCTCCCAGCTGTTCCTCATTCTCCTAACTACCTCATTTACTCTTTTCACACCTGTCCCCTATTTTGCCCTCTGATTAGAGTCCCTATTTCTCCC
The DNA here is from genome assembly GCF_021184085.1 of Oncorhynchus gorbuscha. Taxonomy (NCBI): domain Eukaryota; kingdom Metazoa; phylum Chordata; class Actinopteri; order Salmoniformes; family Salmonidae; genus Oncorhynchus; species Oncorhynchus gorbuscha. Next base: position 40,413 of record NW_025746964.1, read on the forward strand.
TTTGTTTTCCGCTTCTGTCCTTGTCGGATCCTTGCTTGATGTTCGCTGTTCTGTGTCCTTGTTCCGCCCTGTCGTGTTTTACCTTCTTCAGATGCTGCGTGTGAGCAGGTGTCAAAGTCAGCTACGGCCGGTGCCTTCCCGGCGACCTGCAGTCTGTGGTCGCGTCTCCAGTCATTCCTCTCTACTGACGAGGGGATTGCATTAGGATTATCGCTTTTGTTTAAGACGTGAATAAAGACTCTGTTTCCGTTAAGTCGCTTTTGGGTCCTCATTCACCAGCATAACAACAAATCCCTGCAAGCTCCTGCACGTCATCTGTAGCTGACATCTTTGCTAACAGGTATTGTGTCAATTTCAAACTTGCAAAAGACAGTTCACAGAGTTGTCAAATTAAAGAGATTTAGCCAATTTATGAATTACTACATTTAGCTAACACTAGATAGTTAATCCAGAGATTTTTTTTAACCTTTGCCTCGATTCGGCAGGCTCGTCCAGATCATCATGGGATTTGGAGTTCTTTATGATAGCCACATTAGCAGCTAATTAACATTTCATTTTTTTTTTTTGTTTTGGGGGGGGGGGTAAATACAGGCAAATACATTGATAAAAGTAACTTTGTCATAGAGATATTTACACTGTTATCAAAACATCACAGAAGGGAAGCCTACACAAAACACATGCCTTATTTGAAGTGTTTCTAAAATACCTTGTGGGGAAAATGACTGATAGAAAAACAATTGGAACCATTTCCCTGTTTGTTATGGGTATTATGACTCATACTGTGGTACTCTATAGAGAGCAATAGTACATGGTGTCTTTTTGTAGGCACTAACTCCACAATGTCTCGTTGGCCCAAACTTATGTGGAAATTCATGTTTGAGGGGGGTTGGATAAACGCCGAAAATAATGTCTGTGGTAAATACAAGTTTAGGAGCTCTTATACTTTTTGTTCTATGAGATCATCTCAGCTAACATCACCTTTTGTGAATTTTGAAGCATTTATGTAATCAAAACAAGCACATAAAGGTTTCATAATTCATAGTCACATTAACTGACTGATATCTCATAAAACAAAATGTATAAGATCTCCTGAGTCTGTGTTAGCCTCAGACCTTATTTTTGGCGTTTTTCCCAAAACCCCATTCTTTCCCGATTCCTTTCCCTTCATAGCTGAACGAACCAGAGGTAACTCTATTCTGTTTTTTGGGACTACAAGCTGGCCAACTCAACTTAGTGCCTCTATTGTGCACTTGTGTGTAGGCAATGCCTGCAAGTAAATGTGTGTGTGTATCTGTATTTTATGAAAGGCAATAATGTAGGCTATTATGTTATTATAGCCTACATATCATGTTATTATATGTCAGTAATGTAGCCTACATATAGGTTAATAACATTATACATGCCCAGTAAGCATAATAACGCTGTAAATACGTATTTTCCTGACGTTGAAGTTAGGTTCATTTTCAGTTCTGAATGACAGGTGAAAAGACATCATTGACCAAATTTAAACTGTACATACATTCTCAATGAAGTAAACATAATATCACAATAATACATTTTAAATACATTTAATATAGGAAAGAGGAGCCGAGCGAAGATTGCAACATAGAATATATATTATGGCTCCCATCTGTAAACATGCACTTATGTTAGCTTTCCAAAAGCTTACAAACTGGCAGCAATGATGTTCAAAGTAGTCCAACCTACAGAATAAACCATCAGACCACATCAACTACAATAACATTCTCAGTAATATTCTCAGTCATATTTTTTGTCTTGCTATGACTGTGATATGTTGTTTATCTACCTTAGTTGAATGCACTGACTGTATGTCGCTCTGAATAAGAGCATCTGCTGAATGACCAAAATGTAAATGTAAAAAACAAATACTTGCAAACTGGAAATTATACTAAGTACAAATGTGGTTGCTCCGGACCAGACCAAATCTGAAAGAATCATAGACGTCTAGGCTATGCTTCACAAACTTGAACAGCACAGTACGACACAGTTCAGTACAGTAGAGCACAGGATAATACAGTACAGTAGAGTTTGATTCAGTAGAGTACAGTAGTTTAATTAAGTAGAGTACATTAGAGTAAAGTAGGATACAATTCAGTACATTATACTGTACTGAACTATACTGTATTGTACTGTACTCTACTTTTTTAATGTAATGTACAGTCGGTTACTGTATAGTTCTCTACTGTACTGTGCAGTCCAAACAAAACTTAGTCATCTGTGTTTGCGGGCAAATGGACCAGACCAAATCTGAACCAATTATACCCTTACAAAAAAAAGAGTCCGTTTTGAAACAGCCGTAAAGGTGCAGTAACTGCAGTCAACTGTGGTATTTTGGACGCAGTAATTACAGAATAACCAGTGTACTGAAGTTGAACTGCAAATACACTGCAAAATTACTGCAGTAAAAAAACGGTATTATTTTGGATGCGGTATTTGCAGCATACACCAGTTATACTGTAATCTGTTTTCGTAAAGGTAGACGTCTTTGTGGCTGTTTTCCATAAACACATCCACAGACAGAGACTTTCAATCAGTCAAAACTCAATAAAGATATTTAATTTGAGACCTTTAATCCACACAGCATTACATCTGAGATCAGCATACAGTGAACAGTGCCACTGGTCGCGTTTCTTATTGATTTGGCTTTGATTGTGAAGCTTGAGAAGTACATAATCTGCTGTTCTATCGCACTGCAATGATGTGCAATGATGTCTGAGGGGGAAAAAACAGTGTTCGTTGTTTGAAGTAGCTAGGCGAACGTGGCAGTTTCACAGCTACGGATTCCAGCTTTAAACCCATATAGCTAGGTTGTGGAAGTCAGAAAGGCACATAACGTTTTTCTGTCTCTTTGAAAATGATACTATAGGCTAAACAATGGCGCACACCTGAAACGATGTCTTGTATGTGGACTGGGTTGAATTTGTCCTCCTCCATTGCATTATCACAATCCCAGTCTCCCACGTTTGTAATTACCCAGCACAGGAACCAGGAAGAGGTTTGAATGCAACACGCGTCCTATTTTTTGTTTTGGGCAACAATTCTGATGCGAGTTTATAATGAGGTTTACTTTGAAGTGATCGGCAATGTCTGATAAGGGTCCTGTATTAACGTCAGGTATCATTTTTTACCTATCGATCGGGGCAGCAATATTTCAAATACTTGAAGAACCCAATTGGAAACTGGCCAAATCCGAATATTCCCGTCAAAAGGAAAACATTCTTAAAACATATCCGTGCTTGACTAAAGAAGATCTGAACTATATTTTGGGGGTATGTAGGGATTCAATTTAGAATACATGTATTATCTTCCCAATCGGCGTTTTAATGATTATCATTACTGTGTTGTCAGCTTGGTCAGCATTGGAACTTTATTATGTCTCTAAAACTGTATTTTACACCATGGGCGATTCCAAGGTGTAACAGCAATTGCTGAATGTCGGATTTTTCCATTTCAAATGTATGTCAAACAAAAAACAATAATTGCAAAGTTAAACAAACCGTACAACTCTATGCACTTTTGTTCTTCAAGCAAATGTATTGTAAACATTTCAGTGGAAGTTGTTAAAAGTAGTCCTTGTGCATGGAGTTGTGTGGTTTGTTGAATTTTTTGCAATCATTGTTTTTTGTTTATTTTAAAGTGAAAAAAAATCCGAGTCTCAGAATCCCTCTGTTACCATAGAATTGCCACTATGTTTTAGGCCTACTGTTCGACAACTATTTAGGCCCATGGACGTTGTCCCTGGATAATAAACATACCCAGGGCATTTCAGGTGCTGAATGAAAGCTTAGACCTCTGGGACCTCGAAAATAAGTGTTATATGGATGTCAAAAATACTTATTTTCTGGACGTTGAAATCAGGTGCATTTTAGAGGCTGAATGAATGGGAAAAAATATGTATTTTCCAGACGTTGAAAATGTGTATTTTTCAGACATTGATTCTATGGCAAAAAATTAAATGCTATACATGTTCTATTAAGTAAGAAACCAAATATGTATTATTGCTCCCATCTATCACATGCAGTAATGTTATCTGTTCCAAATGCTTTAAAACTGGCTGCAATGATGATCAAAGTAGGCCAGCATACAGAATGAACCAACAGACCACTTTAACTACAATAACATTCTGAGTAATGTCTACAGAATATTTTGTCTTGCTATGACTGGGATATGTTGTTGTTTATCTACCTTGGTTGAATACACTGACTGTAAGTCCCTCTGGATAAGAGCATCTGCTGAATGTCCAAAATATACATGTACAAACAAACAGTAGCTGGGTATTGTTGTAATGATAAAGTACACATCTGGTCTGTGTGGACCAGCTCCACGTCTGTGTTTGGGCCAAATATAGGCCAAAAATCCACCTTCGTGGACATTGAAATCAGGGCTCCAAAAAAATACCCCCAAAATATGGAGGATCAGAAAAAGACGTCCAAAAGGCGATGCCTGATGTCAAATGCTTTGTGGGTCATTTTACCTGAAAAAATAACATTGTAGATCATCTGAAATTATTTAATCTAAACAAAGCTTGTCAAGTTGGGACATTTCAGTCCTTGTCAGTACTGATATGGCTGTGTTAATGATAATATATGTGCATATTTGTATTTTTATATGTTATTATGAATATATTATTTTCACTGTTGCAGTAAAAGCTTGGAGTACTTCTACGCTTATAAATCAAGTTTCCATTATAGCAACAGAACACATCACTGATGAGCCTACATACGTTTTCATCATCTCTGTGCTCTTCAACCAAGGAGCCAAGTCAGCATGTTAGGACAGTTCAGAAGAACTGGTTTGCCATTTTCTTTGCTCCGATAACAATGCAGATGCAACGTTGGTAACAGAATGACGTCAGAAGATTGCAGTCATTATGTTGCCAAACTTTGCGTCTGCACTGTTCTTCAAGCCAATATGTTTTCAGTGGAAATTGTTAAAAGTAGTCCCTGTGCAGAGTTGTATGTTTTGTTTAACTTTGCAATCATCCATTTTATAGTGTCAAATCAGAGTCTCAGTGCCACTCTGCTACCGTGGAATAGCCAAGGGGCAGCATATTTTCAGAGGGCGTTGTCTCTCTAGATATCCGGGTTGCCTCCAATGTTTCAATGCCACTGCTGTCTAGGGTCGTGTTGACGAGACTACAGAGGGCGTTGTCAGTTCCTTCATTACGGTTGTGTCCTTCTATTTGAAGGTTCTGGAAATATATAACAGGGGTCTATTGTTTGTGTGTAATGACTAAAATATACTTTTCAAACAAATCAAAGTGGGAACATATTATATTTTTATTTGCTCAATCTCAGTGAATTTAGATTCCCAAAGTCACTCTGTGTTTACCTAGAGTGTGAAGACTCCTGAAATGAATCCCAATGAAACCCGTTACCGGTTAAGATCAGCTCTGTTTGTACAGTGTGATAACCCACTCTGTTCCCTAGGTGGTGTCAGACGCTGCTGGACAAGGTGTGACCATCACTGGAGAGAATACCTACAACAACTGGGACTGGACCAATTCGGTTGTCTTTGCTGCCACTATTGTCACTACCATAGGTGGGTAATATGTTGAATACAACACTGGAAACATTGAATCATGTTCATCTCTCTCCGATAACAGCTGCTAACTCAGTTACCCAATGTCTAACCATAGCACAAATGAAGCTGCCACCCCTGTCTGAAAGCCTATACGTTTGTGATTTGCAGGTTATGGTAATGTTGCCCCAAAGACGGCTGGCGGCCGTATATTCTGCATCCTGTATGGCCTGTGTGGGATCCCTCTCTGCCTCACCTGGATTAGTGAGCTGGGCTCGTTCTTCGGAGACAGAGCCAAGCGCCTGGGACAGGTCCTGGTACTCAAAGGCCTTAGTGTGGTAAGACTCACTGGGAGTCTCTCAGCACGTCTAATGTACTGATTTGGATTTCTATCAATGACTTTTGGGGAGGTGCAATACATGACTTAATCATTTATTAACAGCGGTTCGCCAATGGTAAGCCACGTTTAGCCACTGTAGCTGGGTACTAATGACTGAATCCTGTATGGTCCAACTAATGGAGAAGTGTTAGCCTACAAGACATGTTAGCCTTATCACCAGATCTGGTGGAACACTCAAAAATGACAATTGACATGGTCAAATCAAAGGGATTGGTCTAACATTGTCACTTGTGTCACATGCCGATGCTTTGGTTGCTCTCTAGGGTCTAGGCTGGCTCACTGTGCTTTAGCTGATGCTTTGGTTGCTCTCTGGGGTCTAGGCCGGCTCACTGTGCTTTGGTTGCTCTCTGGGGTCTAGGCCGGCTCACTGTGCTTTGGTTGCTCTCTGGGGTCTAGGCCGGCTCACTGTGCTTTGGTTGCTCTCTGGGGTCTAGGCCGGCTCACACTTTGTTGCTCTCTGGGGTCTAGGCCGGCTCACTGTGCTTTGGTTGCTCTCTGGGGTCTAGGCCGGCTCACTGTGCTTTGGTTGCTCTCTGGGGTCTAGGCCGGCTCACTGTGCTTTGTTGCTCTCTGGGGTCTAGCCGGCTCACTGTGCTTTGGTTGCTCTCTGGGGTCTAGGCCGGCTCACTGTGCTTTAGCTGCTGCTTAGGTTGCTCTCTGGGGTCTAGGCCGGCTCACTGTGCTTTGGTTGCTCTCTGGGGTCTAGGCCGGCTCACTGTGCTTTGGTTGCTCTCTGGGGTCTAGGCCGGCTCACTGTGCTTTAGCTGCTGCTTAGGTTGCTCTCTGGGGTCTAGGCCGGCTCACTGTGCTTTGGTTGCTCTCTGGGGTCTAGGCCGGCTCACTGTGCTTTAGCTGCTCTCTGGGGTCTAGGCCGGCTCACTGTGCTTTGGTTGCTCTCTGGGGTCTAGGCCGGCTCACTGTGCTTAGGTTGCTCTCTGGGGTCTAGGCCGGCTCACTGTGCTTTGGTTGCTCTCTAGGGTCTAGGCCGGCTCACTGTGCTTTGGTTGCTCTCTAGGGTCTAGGCCGGCTCACTGTGCTGGTTGCTCTCTAGGGTCTGCTCACTGTGCTTAGGTTGCTCTCTGGGGTCTAGGCCGGCTCACTGTGCTTTGGTTGCTCTCTAGGGTCTAGGCCGGCTCACTGTGCTTTAGCTGCTGCTTTGGTTGCTCTCTAGGGTCTAGGCCGGCTCACTGTGCTTTGGTTGCTCTCTAGGGTCTAGGCCGGCTCACTGTGCTTTGGTTGCTCTCTGGGGTCTAGGCCGGCTCACTGTGCTTTGGTTGCTCTCTGGGGTCTAGGCCGGCTCACTGTGCTTTGGTTGCTCTCTGGGGTCTAGGCCGGCTCACTGTGCTTTGGTTGCTCTCTGGGGTCTAGGCTGGCTCACTGTGCTTTGGTTGCTCTCTGGGGTCTAGGCCGGCTCACTGTGCTTTGGTTGCTCTCTAGGGTCTAGGCTGGCTCACTGTGCTTTAGCTGCTGCTTAGGTTGCTCTCTGGGGTCTAGGCCTGCTCACTGTGCTTTAGCTGCTGCTTAGGTTGCTCTCTGGGGTCTAGGCCTGCTCACTGTGCTTTAGCTGCTGCTTAGGTTGCTCTCTAGGGTCTAGGCTGGCTCACTGTGCTTTAGCTGCTGCTTTGGTTGCTCTCTGGGGTCTAGGCTGGCTCACTGTGCTTTAGCTGTTGCTTTGGTTGCTCTCTGGGGTCTAGGCCGGCTCACTGTGCTTAGGTTGCTCTCTGGGGTCTAGGCCGGCTCACTGTGCTTTGGTTGCTCTCTGGGGTCTAGGCTGGCTCACTGTGCTTTAGCTGCTGCTTAGGTTGCTCTCTAGGGTCTAGGCCGGCTCACTGTGCTTAGGTTGCTCTCTGGGGTCTGCTCACTGTGCTTTGGTTGCTCTCTAGGGTCTAGGCCGGCTCACTGTGCTTTGTTGCTCTAGGGTCTAGCCGGCTCACTGTGCTTTGGTTGCTCTCTGGGGTCTAGGCCGGCTCACTGTGCTTAGGTTGCTCTCTGGGGTCTAGGCGGCTCACTGTGCTTTGGTTGCTCTCTAGGGTCTAGGCCGGCTCACTGTGCTTTAGCTGCTGCTTAGGTTGCTCTCTAGGGTCTGCTCACTGTGCTTTGGTTGCTCTGGGGTCTAGGCTGGCTCACTGTGCTTTGGTTGCTCTCTGGGGTCTAGGCCGGCTCACTGTGCAGCTGCTGCTTTGGTTGCTCTCTGGGGTCTAGGCCGGCTCACTGTGAAGCCCTTTTTACATCAGCAGTTGTCACAAAGTTCTTTAAATACATTTAAATGATTGATTGATTGTGACGTCTGCAGAAAAAGGTCCAGTTGATCTGCATGGCCATCTTCCTCCTGTGGGGTCTGCTGGTACACCTGGTGATCCCCCCGTTTGTGTTCATGTCCCTGGAGGGATGGTCGTACCTGGAGGGCTTCTACTTCTCCTTCATCACCCTCACCACTGTCGGCTTCGGGGACTACGTCGCAGGTAGTTACATAGGCTTTTCATGAAGTAGATGGCATTCCTCAGAAAATATTAGTCTATGTTTAAGAGATATCATGATATCACCTAATTCACGTTAGAGGATCATACAGTTATTTGGAGTTGGATTCATTGCCTGGTGCAATCCTGCTTTGTCCAAGCTGAAGAAAGGGTGACATATACTTAATTAAACTATGTTCTCTTTTTGACTCCACAGGTATCAATCCAAACATAGACTACCCAAGGCTGTACCGGGTGTTTGCAGAGGTGTGGATCTACATGGGTCTGGCCTGGCTGTCTCTGTTCTTCAGCTGGAACGTCCACATGGTTGTGTCGGCTCACAAGGTCCTGAAGAAGAGAAGACAGAGACACAGGATGGACCACCTGACCATCGATGGCAGTTCGAGAAGGACGACATCCGCAGCCCTCGCCGCCTCCCCACCGCCGTCGACATCTTCAACTTCCTGTCTGAGAAGCATGAGGACTACAGCACCGCCATCAGGCAGATTGGCGCTGCCGCGAAGCCGAAGACGGAATTCAAGGAGTTGAGTCGTTCAAAGAGCTGTAGTGACATCCTGGGGACGAATATCCAAACCCTGGAGCATTCCCCACGCCGCCTGAGGCGCCACCTTAGCATCAGTCACAATATGTTACTCAGCAGCTTTGGGATGGGAGAGGAGGGGCAGAGGCTTATCGAGGATGACCCTGTCTTTATGAAAGACCCTGTGTTTGAGGAGAACTGTCTGGATAGGGACACTAGAGCGAAGGCTGTTTATGTGTCCAACTCAAAAGAGAACCTAAACCCCGTCGATCTAGGTCCTAACATCAACAAAGAGGAGAATGTTCAGAATCAAGATGGTGGAGAGAATAGGTTTACTGTATCAAAGGTAGTGGAGGGGGATTCGGGAGAGGAGAATGATGAGAAAGGCTGAAGCCTTGGATCCATCCTCTTCCTGGAGAACTGAATGATGTAATCAAAAGGGGACTATCACGCTCTCCTAGAAGTTTGGTTGGTGCAGAAAACCTGTGAATTCAGATGAATAAAAAGGTATGATGGGTCTGTGATGGGTCCGCGGATCATCACAACTTTTTATTTATTGTACCATCACACCTTTTTATTTATCACCCCATCACACCTTTTAATTTATCACCCCATCACACCTTTTAATTTATCACCCCATTTATCACCTTTTTATCCATCTGAACTGAATGATGTAGAAGCATCATAACAAGGTCCTGGGACAACCAGATTGGACTGGTGGTGAGGAGTGGAAACAAATTTTCAACGGTTTTCCTTAACATAGTGATCAGTGAAATGTATGACCCAAGATTATCAAGGCCTAAGATCATGAACACAGTCTGGACAACTTCATGTCTTCTCTGTTATCTTTATCTCGATGTTAAACACACATTTTGGTCTGTGGGAAAAGTAAAAGAAGGAAAATATAGCAAACGATGGACTCCTCAGAGTTGCCAGTGTGATTTACCTGACTCTAAAATGAGAAACTGAAAGCAATGTAGTTTGTCTATTGTTACAAACTGCCTACAGAAATAAAGTTTACATGTGTTTCTATGCAATTTCCATGTTTTTTATATGAGTAGATGTAGTGGTTTATGATAAAGGAGATATAAGATATAGAATCATTTTGTATTTTTTGCTTTGTCATTACCCTCCCCTGAAAAATATTCCCCCAAAGATCGATGATCAACAATATGTCAAAGAAAAATAATGAAATATAACTGTTTAATCAATACAAATAGTCCACCATTTTCGACAGTGTGCAGGTCTCTCATCTTTTCCAGTATTCTTATTTTGACTCCTACGCACCTGGAACAGACACTATTGAGTACTAAGGAACTTAAAAGAGCCCAGACGGCCTCTTATCATTTAACATAATTACAATTGTAATTACAGTGTTATATTGTGGCAACCATGCGGAATATTTATACTTTTCAATCATATTACACCAGACAAGCACAGACTTTGAGTACAATACAGTTTGAGTGTCATTACTGCATCTATATATACACACACAGACTTTGACTACAATACAGTTTGAGTGTCATTACGGCATCTATATATACACACACAGACTTTGACTACAATACAGTTTGAGTGTCATTACTGCATCTATATATACACACATAGACTTTGAGTACAATACAGTTTGAGTGTCATTACTGCATCTATATATACACACATAGACTTTGAGTACAATACAGTTTGAGTGTCATTACTGCATCTATATATACACACATAGACTTTGAGTACAATACAGTTTGAGTGTCATTACTGCATCTATATATACACACACAGACTTTGGAAATCAGATGTCTGGAAGGAATTATTGGCTACTTCAGATCACAGACCAGGGCTTTGTGGTAGACTGTTCCTATGAGAAGCTTTCCTTCATAGGGAGCTGCTACAGAGGATCCTATGAGCACACTGCCATCATCAGCATAGACCTGAGTCACCACTGGCTTCTCATAGTGGATGTCCTGAATCCTAATGACCTATAAAACAAATTATGATAAAGAAAACCAATTAAAGCTTTTGGTACATAGGCTGTGTCCCAAATGGCAGTCTATTCCCTATACAGTGCACTACACTACTTTTGGCCAAGGCCCATAGGGAGTATACACTACAGAGCAGGTATTCCCAAACTGGGGTGATATATACTCTATAGGGCAGGTATTCCCAAACTGGTGATGTGATATAGCGAAGCACCTGAGTGAGTTGGGTGTGAAATTACGCAGATACTTCCCCGAAACGGATGACACAAACAACTGGATTGGTTATCCCTTTCATGCCCTGCCTCCAGTCCAATTACCGATATCTGAACAAGAGAGCCTCATAAAACGTTGTAACAAGCAGTTCAGTGAAAATTTAATTTAATCAGAAGCCACTGCCAGATTTATGGATTGGGCTGCACTCAGTTTGCCTTGGAAAATCATGCTGTTAAAACACTGATGCCCTTTGCAACCACGTACCTATGTGAGAGTGGATTCTCGGCCCTCACTAGCATGAAAACTAAATACAGGCACAGACTGTGTGTGGAAAATGATTTAATACTGAGACTCTCTCCAATACAACCCAACAATGCAGAGTTAAGTGCATCCTTTCAAGCACACCCGTCTCATTAACCTGTGGTGTGTTATGCACAATTTTCAATTAACAAATAAGGTTTTATATCTAAGATGGTTAAATAAAAAGCAAAATTATTGACTATTATTATATTATTATTTATGCCCTGGTCCTATAAGAGCTCTTTGTCACTTCCCACGAGCCGTGTTGTGACGACAACTCACACTTACGTTTAATAAATGTATCGTATAGTGTGTGGGTGGCAGGCTTACAATGGTGGCAAAAAAACAACATTTGAGAGTGCGCTGACCCTGGTGCTAAAGGGGTACGCAGCTGGAGGTTGAATGTTTGAAGGGGTAGGGGACTATAAAACGTGTGGGAACCACTGCTATAGGGAATAGGGTGCCATTTGGAACTGAGATCAGAGTGAATTTATTCCTATAATATAATAGAACTAGAGAGGACATGGTAAATGACATACTAACCTCAGATCCAGGTAGATCCTCAGGGTCATATACTGCTACCTTTGCTCCATTAGGGTGACAACCCAGCCAAATGTCACCTGTTACATGGTCCACCTCGATGTTGTCACAGAGAGACCCAACGGCTACAGACTGGTTGGAGACAGACATCATTAGGAATGTGATGTCTGATTGTATTACAGCGTGTTGGACCATCTCTAGAAACAATACAAAATATAATATTTTGCCCGTAAAGAAGTTTGCGTTCATATTTGATGTAGTGAAAAAGTTTTACCTTGACATGTACCAAGTCTTTATTTTTCTTTATCTCAAAAACAGCAATCTCATGGTCCAAAATAGCAGACACGTATAGATACCTGGGAGGAAAAAACACATTTATTGTTTTACTGCATAACACACTTCCAAAGAGCACAATCAATTTGTACATTTTAAACTGTTCGATTCTCAATTGTGTAGACTTTACTGCAATTGTGGAAACAAAGAAGGCACCTTTTGTCGGGTGACATGTTGATGCCGTTTGCAGATAGGAAGCCATGGCCCACTGCCTTCACTCCTCCAGGGCTGTAGTAAACCACGTCAGCCCAGGGTAGACCCAGGATCACAGCCAGCATGTGTAGCACTGCACTGGGATAGGAGTGATCGTTGGTGGCATAGAAGCTCTCCACTCCCACAGCCACAATGTCATTCACACTGCGAGAGTAAAGGGCAAAAACATACAGAGTTATCCAAGCAGAAACACACCACTGTGGAACTCTCACTGGTCATACTGTACAGTACATAGCCAATGTGGTTCATCCACATCATGTAAATGTAAACATCTCACACCTACCTATGAAGGAGATCATGCTTTATAGTTTTCAGGTGCACAATGGTGTTGTCCTCTTCGACAAATAGAAAGATCTCTACCTGGCTCGTGTAATGTTGAGGGTGATTGACAACAAACAGATGGATGGTTTTATCTGGAAGGAGATGGGAGTTCAGCAGTGAGAAATATCGTCTCTACTGTCTCCTCTGGTGTCTAAGGCTCTCTATTGATTGACAGGGAAGACACACACACACACAGTAGTGGTCTGGTCTGGAATGGAGGAATTTGCTGCGATTTCTGACTTGAGTAACTAGAATAATTGCTGACACATGTTTTATACTGTACTCTTTTACTGTGTACTGTTGTACTGTATACTGTATTGTTTTACTGTATACTGTATTAGTTTACTGTATACTGCACTGTTTTGCTATATAGTACCAGTCAAATATTTGGACACACCTATTCATTCAAGGGTTTTTCTTCATGCCAAAGTGTGCAAAGCTGTCATCAAGGCAAAGGGTGGCTAATTTGAAGAATCTAAAATATATTTAGATATGTTTAACACTTTTTGGTTACTACATGACTCCATATGTGTTATTTCATAGTTGTGATGTCATCGCTATTACTCTACAATGTAGAAAATAGTTTTTTAAAACAGAAAAACCCTTGAATGAGCAGGTGTGTCCAAACTTTTGACTGGTACTGTATATTGTACTTATATTTTATTAATAAAATATATTATAAACATATCTTGTGTAATTTCCATTTTTGTATGTTGTTGAATCAAACAGCTGGCCATTACGGTCTAGCCGGTCTTGAGGGAAAGTGACTAGCAGAGAAATTCACAGTCAAAGTGTGTCTCTATATACACTGTGGATTTTATTGGTTGGGTGGGTGATTACACAAAGCTCACTGGTCCACTTTGTGAAGTTATCACATGTCCGATGTTTTTGAAACAAATTCATTTCATATGTGAGAGCTAAATCTCCCATACTTTACCTGTCTCGTCAATGTAGACACTGATTCCATGGGGGTTGAAGGAGTCCTGGTCCAGGTCTCCTTTGATTGTCAGCTCCACAGGGATGAGTCTGGGGTCCAACAGGTCCAGGGTATAGATCTTCCCTGGGTCATCAGAGAAGGAGGGCATTCCAGGATATTTCAAGCCCTGGGTGGGGGTATTGATTTGACATGAGTGACAGGGTTAGGTTTAATGGCACCCTATTCCCTATATAGTGCACTACTTTTGACCAAATTAGTGCACTATGTAGGGAATAGGGTGCCATTTGGGATACAACATGGTGTATGTATTGTATCATTAAAAACAGCCATTTTATTCTGTAAAAATAGTTATTTTATCATTGGGGTGAGGAAGGTATGTTCAACAGGCAATATTATGAATTGAGGACAATATTTTAATTATTCAGTGTGCCTTACCAGAATATGCTTGCCATGAAGGATCGCATCATGACAATGGATTTTACTTACGGTGCTTATGATGGCCAGTCCATCTCGAAGTATGGTGAAGTCCTCTGCTCCATATTCTGTACATATAGGATTGTCCACAAACATTAGCAATAGCCTATATCAATGTATTATTTTTATCCCATTGGCCAAAGGCCTTCATTAAACATAACATCATCATTATGACACCAAACAAAGCATGCTGGGACACGTTGATACTTGGACTATTAGTCTAATGAACTTCAGCCCTGACACTTGCCCAACTAGCGGTTATACAGCCTGATCTCACACATACTGAGAAGACTCATTATTTTGAGCCTACTGGAATAACTGGAACAGGCTCAAAGTAGAACAGGCTATTTCAACATTACATTGGTATCTATCTCACACCGATGTGAAACATAGAAGAACTATACTATATGTACAGTGCCTTGCGAAAGTATTCGGCCCCCTTGAACTTTGCGACCTTTTGCCACATTTCAGGCTTCAAACATAAAGATATAAAACTGTATTTTTTTGTGAAGAATCAACAACAAGTGGGACACAATCATGAAGTGGAACGACATTTATTGGATATTTCAAACTTTTTTAACAAATCAAAAACTGAAAAATTGGGCGTGAAAAATTATTCAGCCCCTTTACTTTCAGTACAGCAAACTCTCTCCAGAAATTCAGTGAGGATCTCTGAATGATCCAATGTTGACCTAAATGACTAATGATGATAAATACAAGCCACCTGTGTGTAATCAAGTCTCCGTATAAATGCACCTGTACTGTGATAGTCTCAGAGGTCCGTTAAAAGCGCAGAGAGCATCATGAAGCACAAGGAACACACCAGGCAGGTCGAAGATACTGTTGTGAAGAAATTTAAAGCCGGATTTGGATACAAAAAGATTTTTGACCACTGCAAATCTACCAAGACCTGGCCGTCCCTCTAAACTTTCAGCTCATACAAGGAGAAGACTGATCAAAGATGCAGCCAAGAGGCCCATGATCACTCTGGATGAACTGCAGAGATCTACAGCTGAGGTGGGAGACTCTGTCCATAGGACAACAATCAGTCGTATATTGCACAAATCTGGCCTTTATGGAAGAGTGGCAAGAAGAAAGCCATTTGTTATAGATATCCATAAAAAGTGTTGTTTAAAAGTTTGCCACAAGCCACCTGGGAGACACACCAAACATGTGGAAGAAGGTGCTCTGGTCAGATGAAAACCAAAATTGAACTTTTGGCAACAATGCAAAACGTTATGTTTGGCGTAAAGCAACACAGCTCATCACCCTGAACACACCATCCCCAGTGTCAAACATGGTGGTGGCAGCATCATGGTTTGGGCCTGCTTTTCTTCAGCAGGGACAGGGAAGATGGTTAAAATTGATGGGAAGATGGATGGAGCCAAATACAGGACCATTCTGGAAGAAACCTGATGGAGTCTGCAAAGGACCTGAGACTGGGACTGAGATTTGTCTTCCAACAAGACAATGATCCAAAACATAAAGCAAAATCTACAATGGAATGGTTCAAAAATAAACATATCCAGGTGTTAGAATGCAAGTCAAAGTCCAGACCTGAATCCAATCGAGAATCTGTGGAAAGAACTGAAAACTGCTGTTCACAAATGCTCTCCATCCAACCTCACTGAGGCCGAGCTGTTTTGCAAGGAGGAATGGGAAAATGTCAGTCTCTCGATGTGCAAACTGATAGAGACATACCCTGCTAACTCTACAGCTGTAATCGCAGCAAAAAGGCGCTACAAAGTATTAATTCAGGGGGCTGAAGAATTTTGCACGCCCAATTTTTCAGTTTTTGATTTGTTAAAAGTTTGAAATATCCAATAAATGTTGTTCCACTTCATGATTGTGTCCCACTTGTTGTTGATTCTTCACAAAAATACAGTTTTATATCTTTATGTTTGAAGCCTGAAATGTGGCAAAAGGTCGCAAAGTTCAAGGGGGCCGAATACTTCTCGCAAGGCACTGTATTAATTAAAGCATGAACTGTTATAATGTCAATATGATTACAATTTAATGGACTGGTTCAGACATACCTATATTCTTAATAGGTGACAGTTGGGGAGGCGTTTACAGGCACTTCTCTGTTGGCAAGGGCTATTTCACTGCAAATAGAACCCGGTTAATATTACTTTGGTGTGAAAGAAAGAGCAATACAGATCATTCTGAATTCAGCTTTGACACTCTCACTCACACCACTGCTCAATTCACCTAAAGTAGTTCACAAACAAAGTTGCTAAAAGACTATTTTTCACATATCACTTTTAATGTCTGAGGCCTCTGCTGACACTGCCAATCAGGTCAATATTGTAAACTCTGGATCAGGAAATGTAGCATGATTCCGAAGACATTCCAAAGAAGATACACATGCCCTATAATGTTAAAATGTTCAGCAACCATGCAGCCTACCTCAATTTAAGAAGTCTTTGCCCCAAAAGAGCTGCAAATGCAGCAATGCAGATGGTAACAAGCACCCACTTCATGGCAGACAAACTCTTTCCTTGGTCAAAGGTTATGAAAGCCGTCAGCAAAATGTGGGTGTGTTGTGTACAGGCAGAGTGTAATTGCACAGTTGAACCATGGGGCGAGCTGTAGTTTAGCAATTCCTGAGGGAGGTCAAATCTGCAGTCCCAAAAACTGTGAGCCCCGGGTTCATGATGATGATATTGTCCACATCACTTGTTTGCTGCTTTTCAGACAAATGAGTTGACAACTAAACAACAGTTGAGACTTGCATGCCAAATTAGCAGCCCACATTTAATGTAAAGAAGTTAACACACTTGTGAAGAAAACAATATTCAGTTACATTACAACTGAATCTAGTTCACTTTACAAAGAGGGTAAAAAACATATCAAATACTTGTTTTCCATGTCAAATCAGTGAGATAAACATGACTTTAACCTCTACGCAGGGGTGTAAAGTACTTAAGTAAACATACTTTAAAGTACTACTTAAGTCGTTTTTTGGGGTATCTTTACTATTTATATATATTTTTTTAAACTTTTAACACTACATTCCTAAAGAAAATAATGTACTTTTTACTCCATAGAGTTTACCTAACACCCAAAAGTTACATTTTGAATGCTTAGCAGGACAGGAAAATGACCAATTCATGCACTCATCAAGAGAACACATGGTCATCCCTTCTGCCTCTGATTTGATGGACTCACTAAACACAAAAGCATATTTATAAATTATGCCTGAGTGTTGGAGTGTGCCCTCTGGCTATCCATACATTTTAAAAACAAGAAAATGGTGCCGTCTGCTTTGCTTAAAAGAAGGAATTTGAAACGATTTACACTTCTACTTTTTTCTTTTGATACTTAAGTATATTTTTACAATTACATTTACTTTGGATACTTATATATTTATAACCAAATACTTTATACTTTTACTCAAGTAGTATTTTACTGGGAGACTTTTCCTTTTACTTGAGTAACTTTCTATTAAGGTATCTATACTTTTACTCAAGTATGACAATTGGGTACTTTTTCCACCACTGCCTCTATGGGATCGGTCCCCCCACGGACAGTTGAAATAAAGAGCGCTAATGTGATTAGCATGACGCTGTAAGTGTTGGTCAAACTTCAACAGAGGATCAGGTCTATATAATTATCAAACATACATTAGTAATGGAAAGGAAACACAGACTTAGTTTAAGTATTAAAATACTCATTTTAGTAATACAATTGTAGGCAGAAGTTGGTACAGAGTACAGTATAGCAGTACATGATAGTTGTCCCCAAGTTCTGCAAAATGTGTAAGACATCCTGCAACTCATAGAGCCTCTCCCAGTCCTCCTTGCATGAGTTTCCTGGCAACAACATTTTAATAAATCTAACCTCCCTCTGACAGCAGTAACCATCTTATCAGCAATTAAAAGCTCAGAAGTGGGTTTAACCGAAACCGTGTAAGCATCTTCTGATAGGTGGCTGGTTTTATCAGGTCTGTGACAGCCTTGTGTTCTCAGAAACCAGATAACCACAGTGGGATCCAGACAGGAGGAGTCTGAATGTAGACGCCTTCTGATGTCTGAAGGTCACATCACTCAAAATCAGGTTAACACACACACAGAGGTCTCCTGAGAGGAGACCTTACAGTGTATCATAACATAATTTATTAACCCTTTAAAAGGTATAAGGCCTTGGTTTAACCCTCTTCATTAGTAACAAGAACATTTCCCAGGACATAGACATGTCTTGTATGGGCAGAAAGCTGAAAGCTTAAATTCTTGTTAATCTAACTGTACTGTCCAATTTACAGTAGCGATTACAGTGAAAAAATACCATGCTATTGTTTGAGGAGAGTGCACAACAACAAAAACATACATTTTTTATTATCATATCATTTTTGTATGTTCTCTATAGTTATGTACTTGTGTCATTTGACCAATTCGGCACATTTGGGCAGACTTGAAACAACATTTTGAACAGTAATGAAACGGTTCATTGGATCAGTCTAAAACTTTGTACATACACGACTGCCATCTAGTGGCCAAAATCAGAATTGCACCTAGACTCCTAATGGTATCAATAATATGCATATCCTTGCTTCAGGACCTGAGCTACAGGCAGTTATATTTTAGGCCCAAGCATTTTTTTTAAAGGGTCCTTAACAGTCAGATTATTCTTATCAAGTCATTTCTCCTGTCATTTATCAACTTTTATACAATGTGGCACTTGCAACATTACTATGTATCGTTACAGGTCTTGTTCAGTGCACCAGCGTTATCTTTGACATATCATTTTGTCAACTTTATTGCAAATCTAACTTCCTGTGATTGGACAGAGCGTGCAATGAATCAACTTAAAAATATTTTTTTTACTTGGCAAGTTGAACCCCACAGGCCACGGCAGAATTCAGTATGGCACAACATTGAGGAACTTTCAGCTAGATATACATGTATATTATGCAGAACAGACATCCCTCCCTGTCATATAGAGTAAGGAATCTTGTTAACTCTATTCATTGCATTTCCATCTGCAACATTCAGTATGTTGCACACTTGCACTCTTCCAACCACAACCCACGTTGGAAGCCTGTTTTATACATAGAGCATTGGCTACTGGTCTACCATGGCTAGATCACAGACCAAGGCTTTCTGGTAGGTGTTCCAATGAGAAGCTTTCCTCCGTAGGGAGCTGCTACAGAGGATCCTATGAGCACACTGCCATCATCAGCATAGACCTGGGTCACCACTGGCTTCTCAGAGTGGATGTCTTTAATCTGAATCACCTGTGAAAACAATATCATGAAATGTAGATGTATACCAGACAGTGAGCATTACAGAGAAAGACACCCACGCCAGGTCCAGTCCAAGTCCACCCAAGTTCACTTTTAGTCCACCCCAAGTCCACTCAATGTCCACTCCAAGTCCACTCTTAGTACACTCTAAGACCATTTTAAGTCCACTCAATGTCCACTGCAAATCCACCAAGTCCACTCCAAGCCCAGTCCATGCCCACTCCATGACCACTCCAACTCCACTCTGAGTCCACTCTAAGACCACTTTAAGTCCAGTCCATAGCCACCCCAAGTCCACTCTAAGACCACTTTAAGTCCAGTCCATATTCACTCTAAGTCCACTCTAAGACCACTTTAAGTCCAGTCCATATCCACCCCAAGTCCACTCCAAGACCACTTTAAGTCCAGTCCATATCCACTCTAAGTCCATTGCGCTTGTGTGTTTCCTCTCGTACAGTAGTTGGAATGTACTGTAGTCCAGCAGCTTTTACCTATAGCATAGTAGAGGCGTGAACATGTGAAAACAATGTTGGTGTATAGTACAGAGATACACTGCTGGTATATGATCCAGAAAGCAGTTCACTCAGGAAGTTTCAATAGCACACGGCAGGTGTACGAACCTCAGATCCAGGAAGATCCTCAGGATCATTTCGAAATAGTTTCCAGCCATTAGGGTGACAACCTATCCACAAGTCGCCAGTCTCAGGGTCAACATAAATGTTGTCAACAAGAGAGCCCACTTCCACGACCTGGTTTACAAAGAATAATATCACGTAAGCTATAAAAATAAAGAGTCACACACTCTATATATATAAACTCCCAGTAATTTATTGGGTAAAACACCTAACGTTTCGGCATCACTGTGCCTTCTTCAGGGCGCCTGAGAGCAGAGGGTGCCTTCTTCAGGGTGCCTGAGAGCAGAGGGTGCCTGAGAGCAGAGGGTGCCTTCTTCAGGGTGCCTTCTTCTGGGTGCCTGAGAGCAGAAGGTGCCTCCTTCAGGGTGCTTGAGAGCAGAGGGTGCCTTCTTCTGGGTGCCTGAGAGCAGAGGGTGCCTTCTTCAGGGTGCCTGAGAGCAGAGGGTGCCTTCTTCAGGGTGCCTGAGAGCAGAGGGTGCCTTCTTCAGGGTGCTTTCTTCAGGACACAGTGAATGCCAAAACGTTGTTTTTTTTACCCAATAAATTACTGGGAGTTTATAAATATTCGGTGTGCGATATTTAGACAGTTTATTCGCCGTTAGTCAGCACCTCTACACTGAATAATTTTCGTTGGGTGTGCACCAGCTCATGCTTTTTAAAATAATAATATCATGAAATGAGTTTTAAAGAGCCTATTCTGGATTCAGATACACAAGCAATGGGAGAGAATAAACACATCAGATTTAGGCTTTCAACAGAGCAGCATGTTTCAATAGTCCATTTGACTATTTACCAGGTGTAAAACGAATCTGCCATTCCTTATATTTTACCTTCACTGGGGCCAAACCATTGCTTTCCAGTCGCTCCAAAACATGTATGTTGTGGTCAAATAAGTCAGCCACATATATGTGCCTACATGAAAACATAAATAGTTCTATGTTACATAACATCACATTAGTTACATCAACAGACCTTATCGTGTCAACATGTGATATCCACTCTATAATCAAACACGTAACAGGTTTGACTGCCCATATGGACAGGATTATTGAACTGTGTGTACACAGGACAGTGCTCAAAGCGCTTTGAAATTGTTTGTGTCATGTCATTATTTTTTAAATTGTAATTTTATCAGACACCCTTATACAGAGCGGCTTACAGTAGTGAGTGCATACATTTGAGTACTTTATACTTTAAAAAAAAATGTCATACTGGTCACCAATGGGAATCAAACTCACAACCCTGGCGCCAAGCTCAACTGAGCTACACGGGACTGAACTACACGGGACTGAATACTTGAATAGCGCTATAGAAGTTGAATACATTATTTATATAATTATTGTACCTTTTGTCAGGTGAGATGTTGATGCCATTGGCCATGTAGAATCCCTCAGCCACTACTTTGACCTCTTCAGGGCTGTAATACACAACGTTAGACCAGGGCTGAGCCAGAAGTAACTCCAGAGTATTCAGAGTGCCTCCACTGAAATAGTGATCGTTGGTGGCATAGAAGCTCTCCACTCCCACAGCCACAATGTCATTCACACTAAGAGAAAACCACAGATCAACTTAAATCACTATTTACCTCTAAATGGCATATTAAAGAACTGCTGGATGCATAACAACATGACAAAACAAAAATGGCACTAGTTTGTGCTCAGTTCAAAATATCCCTAATTTCTCAAACTCTCAGTCTTTAGAGTAGCCAAGTTTAGAGGATAGCTACATTTCCATATTGTTATGTAATTGACACTTTCAGCACTTTTAATATGAAACTCTACCGACAATCTAGGTAACAAAACCAAATTGGTTTGAAGCAATGACATGACTTTTTAGCTCTTGCATACCTGTGAAGGAATTCATGCTTTACGGTTTTCATAGATTGGGGCGGGAGTGGTCCTCCTCAACAAACAGAAAGATCTCCACTTGTGTTTTCTGTTGAGGGTGATTGACCACAAACAGGTATACTGAGTTATCTGGAAAGTGGAGAAAAGACTCAGCTCAATCAATTGATCCGTCTTGTGTTTTTGACAGTTCTCTTTTCACACGAGAGAAGATTGGGAAGAGCAGCAGATGCATTTCAAAACCTGTTTGCGTCCCAAAATGGCACCCTATTCCCCATATAGCGCACTACTAATGACCAGAGCCCTATAGGGAATAGTGTGCCATTTGTGACACAGATTATGGGTTTTATTTACCCGTCTCATCTGTGTATACACTGATTCCATGTGGATTGAAGGAGTCCAGGTCAAAGCCTCTCCCCATGCGGAGCTCCACTGGTTTCATCCTAGAATCTTCACTCATATCAAGGGTGTACATCTTTCCAGGGTCATCTGAATAGGATGGCAATACAGGATCCTTCAAGCCCTAGTAATTCCAATAATATTAAGATTAATATTAGGATATGTTGATAGCCTAATACATTTTTTATGTTGCGTGTTTCATATAGGGCCAAGTCAATGTTGTAACTCACAGTGCTAATAATAGCAAGTCCATTGGGAAGTATTGTGAGGTCCTCTGATCCGTACTCTGTCAGAAATCAGATCACATGTGTTCAGATGTGGCTTTACAGGCAAATAACGTTGTACAGTTACTTCATATAATACCATTGAACATGTGGCATAGAGCTTATGGAAAGGCATGCCTTTTATATCCATGACAGCACTGTTAAAGTTCCCGATGTCCTGTACATTCATGTGTAATGTACGTACCAAGGCTTTTGATTGGATGGCAGTTTGGGAGGTGGGTTTGGACAAGCTTTCTGGAAGCAAGAGTCCTTTTCCTGCAACATGTAAAATAAGGTTCATAGTTACATCCCTTCAAATGGTTCAAACTCCAGAATAACACTGCAATTTTAACACTGTAGTTATGACTTAGGGCATTTTTATGTGTCTATGTACAAACAATCATAAATATAGCCGAGTCAGCTATCACATTTAGTATAGCCTCAGACTACTGTAACTTGAGCAGTTTATAAGTTCAGAAAAGTGAAAATAACCCAAACCATTATTACTCAGTAACAAAGCACTGGCTAATAAAGGAAAGCTAAATAGAAAAACAGGTTAGTTGGCTTATATTGCTTGCTGTCAACAAAACAGCTTTTTGAGGTTGCTAGCAAAAACACTAAATTGGCTAGCTAGCTACTATAACAGCTAGCATTCGATTTTATTCCAGCTAAAAAAGCTACAACTACATAAACACAGCCTACCGTAAATTAATAATTCTCTCTCCAAGAAATGCTGATAAAGCAGCAATAAAAAGTGATATGACAACCAGCTTCCCCATTTTGAATAATTAGATAGTAGTAAATTGAGCAACTTCCGAGGTAACTTCACATGTTCTGTTGAAGAGCTGCCAGTCTCCGCCCCGCCCGGAGGCGACCCCTGTCTCGCGCAGACACTCACTGAGCGGCAACAATGCAACTGTAGTTGATGTCAAATGTTAACACGAGCAGTGGCGGATGTCAAATGGTGCCACTGAATGTGTGCGATGTGCATTCCAATGTTGTGTATAAACTCTGGATGCCTAACAGGGAGCGCTTTATTGAAGCCATGTTGGTATTCCTTCTCCGTTGTACTTTTTATTTTGGTAGCTATAGAAATGCATGTATTAATGTCAACATTCGTTTGTGACATTTTTATTCTATTCCAGACATCTTCATACATACTTTTAAATAATATTATGTGAGCTAAACATACAAATACAAAATGAAAAATATATTAAAACATTTCCAGTTTTTTTAGTACCATTACTGTCCACACTACAAGAAAAAAAAACAAATACATGCCATTTTTTCCTTGAAACATTGAATTTAAATACTGTAGAATTACATTCATTCCTATGGAGGACTGCTCCCACTGGGGAGAGCCAATATGGTGGCTTCAAAGCCTCTCAATGGTCAATAGGAGAGGGTCAGCAATCCGGGGCTTAGATAGTACAGTGTATGCACTAATAATGTGATGTCAGTGATATAGTAGACTTTTCCTTGGTACCAGAATATTACCTTACATTATAGGCTATTCAATCAATTACAGATTCTCCCCCCACAACCAATATAACATATTTTAGGACAATTAGTGAATTTTATTTTAAAATCTCAATCTGCACATGAACAGCTGAAATCACTCATAGAACAGAATACAACATATCCTGTTATCAATGCAGTAGTGGAAATCAATAATAATATAGCCTGGTATCAACGCAGTAGGAAGGTGGCGATAGGTCACCATGCAACAATGCTCAATGTATAATACTGTTGTGTGGGAAACATTTTTGGGCTTTTTTCCATGAGACAAATAAAATGCGGAGTAACCCAATTAATTACCCTTTCTTGAACTTGAACACCAAAGTACTCATTCTCAGTTAAATCTGTTTGCAAGTTCCAAACTATTTGATATTTTACAAATTCCATGGCATTAGTGCCAGTGAATTTAAGCTTCAGTGGCGCAGTGGTCTAAGGCACTGCCTCTCAGTGCTAAAGGTGTCACTACAGACCCTGGTTTGATCCCGGGCTGTATCACAACCGGCCGTGATCGAGAGTCCCATAGGGTGGCGCACAATTGGCACTGCGTCATCCGGGTTAGGGAGGGTTTGGCTGGGGTAGGCAGTCATTGCAAATAAGGATTTGTTCTTAACTGCCTAGCCTAGTTAAATAAAGGTTAAATAAAATAGAAAACATTTGTTGTTTAGACTCCATTACATAATACGTTAGGCTGGGCTAGTTGAAATAAATTCATCTGTCTGTGTTGCTTTTACACCAATCTAACCATGCATATATTTCCCAGGGTTTCAACAGCATCAATGTCTGTACATTTCACAGAAAGAACAGAAAACATACAATGATAAAGGACTATTCATATTTGCCTGTTTAAAATTGTTTATTTATGAAGTCGATTTTTTGCAAGTGATAAGACTCCTCCCAAAATAAAACAAAAAGTTACAAAATTGCCTATGTATTCAAAATCATGTGTAAGAGACCACATTAAAAAACAAACAAACATGTATTCAGAAGTAAAAGTAACACCAAATTGGCAAACTATTGACCCTGTGATAGTCAGCATTTGGTGCATGCAACCTAACAGTTACTGTAGAGTATCTACAGATGTCCAATCCAAGTACGATAGCTTCTAACAACTTCAAAACACCGGTAACTCCTGCACTTAACAGTAGTGTGTGAGCAACTATCCAGCACTGCCAAGTGGGGGCTACATCAGAGAATCCTGTCTCGTTTTGTGAAGTTGTCTACAGGTTCAGTGTATTGCAACAGCAGGAATCCCCAAACAAACTGTTTCAAGCTAGACTGTATATTTGGGACATACAAAATAAATGTTATTATCCATTCTCTTCATCATCATGTCTACATCGTATGAGAATTCCTAGACCAAATCATCCAGACAGGTGACAAATAAAACATGATGTCAAGTCCAGAACTCAAAATATAACTGAACAGGGAAAAGCAATTTCAACATCTTTTCTCCGTCATTCTTCTCAATGTAATAAAAGGAAACCCACTGGCCAGGCCAACACATAGTAGAGAGTGGGGTGGGCTGAACCGACCCACGGGCCCACACAAACATAGGTGAGGAGGTCCCATGAGGAGGTGGTGGTTTCAGGGCTGTGCTCCGGCGGCTGATGGGAGGTGGAGGTTTCAGGGCTGTCCCCGGCAGCCGCTGGGAGGTGGAGGTTTCAGGGCTGTGCCCCGGCAGCCGCTGGGAGGAGAGGGGTGGAGGTTTCAGGTCTGTGCCCCGGCCGCTGGGAGGAGGGGGTGGAGGTTTCAGGTCTGTGCCCCGGCCGCTGGGAGGAGGGGGTGGAGGTTTCAGGTCTGTGCCCCGGCAGCCACTGGGAGGAGGGGGTGGAGCTTTCAGGGCTGTGCCCCGGCCGCTGGGAGGAGGGGGTGGAGCTTTCAGGGCTGTGCCCCGGCAGCCACTGGGAGGAGGTGGAGGTTTCAGGGCTGTGCCCCGGCAGCCGCTGGGATGAGGGGGTGGAGGTTTCAGGGCTGTGCCCCGGCAGCCGCTGGGAGGAGGTGGTGGAGATTTCAGGGCTGTGCCCCGGCAGCCGCTGGGATGAGGGGGTGGAGGATTCAGGGCTGTGCCCGGCCGCTGGGAGGAGGGGTGGAGGTTTCAGGGCTGTGCCCCGGCAGCCACTGGGAGGAGGGGGTGGAGGTTTCAGGGCTGTGCCCCGGCCGCTGGGACTTGTGGGGCCAGAGTGTTGGGGGCAGAAATGACAGGTGATCCAGCGTTGTTAGCCAGTGCCTTTGTGGAGGTGATACCTACAAGAGATAGTGGACACATTCTCACCAATGACTTCTACTGTCAGAACACTTATTGACAGGAAGTGAAAGAAGAGAGCAGTGTGATCTATGGTCAGGAGTAGGGCTGTGGCGGTCACTAAATCAGCCGGTGATTGTCAAGCAAATAACTGTTGGTCTCACGGTAATTGACCGTTAATTAACAAACACATTTAGCATCTTCTGGCTTCCACACATAGCCTTCAGGCCACTGATGCAGATGTTAGGGACATTTACATTGTAAAAAGTCTAATAAATATAGCCTACATCATCACAATAAATCCATGATTTATTTAAGACAGGTCTAAAGCCAGGTAGGCTGGCTGGCATGAAAATGTTGTAAATAAATTGATGTCAGAGTGATTAGAGGGACAATAGAGTGGAGTACCAAGCAGTTAGCAAGTTTGGTAGGCTACTAATGACCAGCAGCAACATTAGAGCTTGGAGAAGTCTAATTACTGTGACTAAACGGTCATGGGGAATTTGACTGCCTTCATGACTCGTGACTGCCAGTAATATGATCACTGCAACAGCCCTAGTCAGGAGTACTCACCATAGATCACAAATAAAACACTGGTGTTGGGAAACCATTCAAACAATATACAAAGTGTAATGATAACAGCACATCTTCCCAGGGAGTGGCACCCTATGCCCTAAATAGTGCACTACTATTGATAGGGCCCAATAGCACCCTATACCCTAAATAGTGCACTACTTTTGACCAAAGCCCAAAGACCAAAATGCAGTGTTGGATGACTTACCTGCCATCATACTGGAAGAGCTGACTGGAGTGGAGCTGGTAACTATTCCTCCAGGAGTGCTGCCCCTTCCCTGATCTTTAACAACGGAGTCTGGCATCAGAGAGAGAGAGAGACAATCAGATATCTTCAAAATCAACACTCATTAACACAATCCGCCGACAGCTATGATAGCAACACAATCCACTGACAGCTATGATAGCAACACTCATTAACACAATCCACTGACAGCTATGATAGCAATATTCATTAACACAATCCACCGACAGCTATGATACCAACACTCATTAACACAATCCACCAACAACTATAATACCAACACTCATTAACACAATCCACCGACAGCTATGATAGCAACACTCATTAACACAATCCACCAACAGCTATGATAGCAATATTCATTAACACAATCCACCGACAGCTATGATACCAACACTCATTAACACAATCCACCGACAGCTATGATACCAACACTCATTAACACAATCCACCGACAGCTATGATACCAACACAATCCACCGACAGCTATAATACCAACACTCATTAACACAATCCACCGACAACTATGATACCAACACTCATTAACACAATCCACCGACAGCTATGATACCAACACTCATTAACACAATCCACCGACAGCTATGATACCAACACAATCCACCGACAGCTATGATACCAACACAATCCACCGACAGCTATGATACCAACACAATCCACCGACAGCTATGATACCAACACTCATTAACACAATCCACCGACAGCTATGATACCAACACTCATTAACCCAATCCACCGACAGCTATGATACCAACACAATCTACCGACAGCTATAATACCAACACAATCCACCGACAGCTATAATAACAACACAATCCACCGACAGCTATAATACCAACACAATCCACCGACAGCTATGATACCAACACAATCCACCAACAACTATGATACCAACACTCATTAACACAATCCACCGACAGCTATGATACCAACACAATCCACCAACAACTATGATACCAACACTCATTAACACAATCCACCGACAGCTATGATACCAACACAATCCACCAACAACTATGATACCAACACTCATTAACAATCCACCGACAGCTATGATAGCAACCCTCATAAACACAATCCACCAACAGCTATGATAGCAACACTCATTAACACAATCCACCAACAGCTATGATAGCAACACTCATTAACACAATCCACCAACAGCTATGATAGCAACACTCATTAACACAATCCACCAACAGCTATGATAGCAACACTCATTAACACAATCCACCAACAGCTATGATAGCAACACTCATTAACACAATCCACCGACAGCTATGATAGCAACACTCATTAACACAATCCACCGACAGCTATGATAGCAACACTCATTAACACAATCCACCGACAGCTATGATAGCAACACTCATTAACACAATCCACCAACAGCTATGATACCAACACTCATTAACACAATCCACCAACAGCTATGATAGCAACACTCATTAACACAATCCACCAACAGCTATGATAGCAACACTCATTAACACAATCCACCAACAGCTATGATAGCAACACTCATTAACACAATCCACCGACAGCTATGATAGCAACACTCATAAACACAATCCACCACCAGCTATGATACCAACACTCATTAACACAATCCACCACCAGCTATGATAGCAACACTCATAAACACAATCCACCACCAGCTATGATACCAACACTCATTAACACAATCCACCACCAGCTATGATAGCAACACTCATAAACACAATCCACCACCAGCTATGATAGCAACACTCATAAACACAATCCACCAACAGCTATGATAGCAACACTCATAAACACAATCCACCAACAGCTATGATAGCAACACTCATTAACACAATCCACCACCAGCTATGATAGCAACACTCATAAACACAATCCACCAACAGCTATGATAGCAACACTCATTAACACAATCCACCAACAGCTATGATACCAACACAATCCACCACCAGCTATGATAGCAACACTCATTAACACAATCCACCAACAGCTATGATACCAACACAATCCACCACCAGCTATGATAGCAACACTCATTAACACAATCCACCAACAGCTATGATACCAACACAATCCACCGACAGCTATGATAGCAACACTCATAAACACAATCCACCACCAGCTATGATACCAACACTCATAAACACAATCCACCACCAGCTATGATAGCAACACTCATAAACACAATCCACCAACAGCTATGATACCAACACAATCCACCACCAGCTATGATAGCAACACTCATTAACACAATCCACCAACAGCTATGATACCAACACAATCCACCACCAGCTATGATAGCAACACTCATTAACACAATCCACCAACAGCTATGATAGCAACACTCATTAACACAATCCACCAACAGCTATGATACCAACACAATCCACCACCAGCTATGATAGCAACACTCATTAACACAATCCACCACCAGCTATGATAGCAACACTCATTAACACAATCCACCACCAGCTATGATAGCAACACTCATTAACACAATCCACCAACAGCTATGATAGCAACACTCATTAACACAATCCACCACCAGCTATGATAGCAACACTCATTAACACAATCCACCAACAGCTATGATACCAACACTCATTAACACAATCCACCACCAGCTATGATACCAACACTCATTAACACAATCCACCACCAGCTATGATAGCAACACTCATTAACACAATCCACCACCAGCTATGATACCAACACTCATTAACACAATCCACCACCAGCTATGATAGCAACACTCATTAACACAATCCACCACCAGCTATGATACCAACACTCAAACTCTCTGACGTCAAGAACAGACCGGTTATGTCTTCTTTTTTCCCCCCAAAACACTTGAGCGTGTCATCTCTGACCTAGTTCTCCCATGTCACCTGGTTCCTCCGCACATGCCACTTGCTTCCAGTCGAAGCTGGCATCATCTCCAAGACCCTGATGCTTGCCTACGCAGCAGCAAGAGGAACTGTCCTTCCCTACCATCAGGCTTATTTGAAAAGCCTACATCCCAACCCGAGCCCTCCGTTCCACCACCTCTGGTCTATTGGCCCTCCCACCCACACGTTGAGGGAAAGTGTACTTGATATGATTGTGATAGCTTGGTGAGACGACAATACATCTTAAGATGAATGCACTAATTGTAAGTCGCTGTGGATAAGAGCATTGACTAAAGGGCTAAAATGTCAAATGTATACTGTAGTCACATGAACTCCTCTGAAGAAACTGTAAATATCTGTTAAAAAGCCTTCTGCTTCAATGTGTTCAATGGCTGCAAGAGAATCCACTGAATATGAACCTTCTTTTTTAGCAAGTACTTCAAAAAGAAAAGTGTATTGAGGCATAATTTAGCACCATAATCTTAAGATCAAGCGAGGGTTCTAGCACTTAAACATTCAGTTAGGTGTCTTATGCAGCAGGCCTATATGGAGAAGTCTGAGTGGAGGCGGAGGGGAAACTCACAGAAGTATGGGTGTTCCATGGCCTCCCGGGCCGTGAGGCGAGCGTTGTGGTCGTAACGCAGCAGCTTGTCCAGGAAGTCCAGAGCCTCGGTGCTCACCAGGTGCTGGTTCTCACTGTGCACAAACCTCTCCCACCTCTTACGGGAGTGTCTGGAGAATGGACCAGGAGAGAGAGGTCAATACATAAAATCAATTCAACATTCATTCAGAGTGTAGATTCACAAAGTTCTCTCAATACACTTTTACAAAGACTTTTTGGGGAAAAGGAGACAACAAAAAATGAACAAGTCATATGAATAGATGGAAAGAGACTGGTGGCCAAATGGACCGTACCCATGAGTACTCTGTTGAATTGTCATGTCTGAGGGGCTTTCGCCGTTCAACTCTTTCTGTTAAATGGGTCAATATATTGGGCATTATTAACCTGAATTACTCAAGGCAGGGGTCAGGTAGAAATTGACATTCACATTGAGTATTTGGACCATTTAGTAATACATTCTGAAACCCAGTTCTGTTGAAGTAATCTGACGATGAAATGTTGGATATTCTTACCTGCCCAGAATGTCATTAAACCGTGGGTCTAGTTCAATGTTGTACTTGTCGATGTAGTCATACAAGTCCTCTGTGCCGAGGACTTTAGCAATCCGTACGAGCTGTAAAACAGAAACAGAACATTTTACAGGGAAGACAAACTAAAACAAAAGCCTGAGGCCTACATCTGGAATTCAAATGGCAGTCAAGTAAGAGGGCTAGAAGTATGCACTAAATATCAACCATCAGCCTTGTTGTAAAGACTGTCGTCTCATCATGATCAACACATTGTTTGAGGGTTGTTCATCAGCACTGAGAGACTCAATTCTTCTCACCTGATTGTAGACAAACCAAAACACTCAATCAAAATACTTACTTGTAATCCTACAGAAAGTTGCAATTCAACTGGCAGTCAACTAAGAGAGCAACAAGACATCCAGCTCAAATCAGTGCTGTTGTAGTAGAGACTGGTGCACCAGGATTCAATATCAAGACAATGTGATCAGCACCATGAGAGACAATTCTACCTGGTCGTAGTTGTCGTGTCCATGGAAGAAAGGCTCCTTCCTGAAGATCATGCTGGCCAACATACAGCCCAAACTCCACATGTCTAAACTGTAGTCATACATCTGAAATAAAGAGAGAGGGGGGGTGAGCGCTGTGCTTAAAACATCAATGACTACATTACTGTACCAACTTACACCTACATTATTATAACTACATTAACAACATGCTACTATAGATGTGGCCAACTAGACTAGTCAGTTTCATGTTTATAACTAGTCTTGTCAGACTGTATTGAGTGGTCTCACCTGGTAGTCTACCAGCAGCTCAGGTCCTTTGAAGTAGCGCGAGGCCACTCTCACATTGTACTCCTGGTTAGGGTGGTAGAACTCTGCCAAGCCCCAGTCGATCAGGCGGAGCTACAAGAGAATAGTCATTATTGCTTGTGTTTTTATTTTATTTTATTTATTTTATTTTTTTAACCTTTATTTTACTAGGCAAGTCAGTTAAGAACAAATTCTTATTTTCAATGACGGCCTAGGAACAGTGGGTAAACTGCCTGTTCAGGGGCAGAACGACAGACTTTGTACCTTGTCGGCTCGGGGATTTGAATTTGCAACCTTTCGGTTACTAGTCCAATGCTCTAACCACTAGGCTACCCTGCTTAATAATAAGTTCTCATCCCTAATTCTGAGTTCTAGTTCTATGATAATAACACTATTAATACACAGGTCTTATTTAGAGCTTTTCTAAAAACCCAAAGACACTTTACAATAAGCAACAATAAGGAAACAAAAACATCCCCAAGTGGGCTGATTTAGTATGGTAGTGATCAAGCTATAGTAACAGGAGCGAATGAAGAGCCTGAATCCATACCTTTCTGTGTTCATGATCAATCATCACATTGACGCTTGATCTTCTGTGCATGATCCCCATACTGTGACAGTAGTCAGGGCCTGAAAAGCAATTAGGTCATGGTTTAGCAGTAGTCTAAATATAGATGTATGTGGGATCTGGCGGTGGATTTATTAAGGATCCCCATTAGTCGGCGTCAATGAGGAACAATTGAATGCCTGGGTCCGACATAACAACATTACAGGCAAAAATACATATATTTAAAAACATGTACATGTAGTGTGTGTGCATCTATCAGTTACACATACATGTCAGTAGATACACAACAAGTAGGTCACATGTCAGTACATACACACAACAAGTAGGTCACATGTCAGTACAAACACACAAGTAGATCACATGTCAGTACATACACACAACAAGTAGGTCACATGTCAGTACAAACACACAAGTAGATCACATGTCAGTACATACACACAACAAGTAGGTCACATGTCAGTACAAACACACAACAAGTAGGTCACATGTCAGTACATACACATACCAAGTAGGTCACATGTCAGTACATACACACAACAAGTAGGTCACATGTCAGTACATACACACAACAAGTAGGTCACATGTCAGTACATACACACAACAAGTAGGTCACATGTCAGTACATACACACAACAAGTAGGTCGCATGTCAGTACATACACAGAACAAGTAGGTCACATGTCAGTACATACACACAACAAGTAGGTCACATGTCAGTACATACACACAACAAGTAGGTCACATGGGGGAGAGGTGTTGTGCAGTGAGGTGTTTATGTGTTTTTTGAAACCATCCCTTACCTTCAAGATTTCAAACATGTAGAATCGTATGTCGAAGTCTGATAAAGTTTGATACAGTTGCTGAAATACAGATAATTTTTTTAAAGTATCAAAATGAGATGGCTGGACATTGGTTCAGAATGTAAGGTTTATTAGAATTCTGTACAGACAGATGAACATGGTCTCTCTCTTCACCTTGAAATCAGTGTTGTTGACATGCTCAAAAACCAGCGCGGGAGTTCGAGACTGAGAAGACATAAGAAAAGGCATGAGGAACTACAATAACTACAATCATTCACTCAACCAGAACACACAAAAAATACATTTGAAAAAAAGAAGAAGAATCAGGATGGTAAAACGTTTTCAATGTAAACTCAAATGATTCAAACCGGGTATAAAGTAGAAAAGTGATATATTTTAAAATAAGATCATCTTTGACAACTAACAACCACCAAAATAAAAACTAGACAGTCAGGGAGAATAATTTGTTTGTTTTTTAAATTACATGGCATTGATTTTATTATAATGTTTGAGTCTCTCAGATAGCATAAGAACAAGGCATAAGCCATGGCAAAATGTGGAGAATTACAGGAAATTAGCTTTAAAACTGCACATCTTCTCACAGCCATTTCCAAAATGTGTTGAATTGCAGGAAATGTGCTTTAAAACTGCAATTGTTCTCTCCGCCCAATGACACAATAGGTAGAATTGCAGGAAATTAGCTTTAAAAATAGTGATGCACCGATATGACATTTTTGGCCGATATCCGATATTTTCCTCGTCAAAAAAAACCCCAATACCGATAACCGATATTTAAAATTTTAGCGGCCTTTTAAGCATTCTAGTACAGTTAAATAGTTAAAACACACACATGGACGCAGTGTTGTTCATTCATTTCATTCTCAACCAGGATTTCTTTGGAACCCCTTTTTTGTCTTTGCGTGTCAATTAAGCTTGTTGACCAATCAGGACCTGAATATGACTGCACGTCAAATAATAATTTAACGCGTTCATTAATTATTTTGTGTCACAAGGGATTCATCAATACGTATGCTATGATGCTGGTAAAGTTGTCTCGCGCACCTATGGTGCTGGTCATGAAAAAGATTGTTTGCATCCATGAGCTAGTTATAATTTTTTTCCCAAAAACATAGCAAAACGACACTGCGTTTCACTATATAGCCACGAGTCAACATCTAAAATAAGAACTGTCTGATAAATTAGGTTATTTGATTAATGGTGGTCAGACCTATCTATGTAGGCCAGCCACAATTAGGATTAGCCACACTAGTGAACTTTGTGGTTAGCCTTCAAAATAAAATTATGGTATAATTATATTTGTATTCATTTGCATCACAGTCAATGACATACTTTTATTTTGAAAGGCAAAGCGCAAATTCCACTATTGTGCCTAATCCGTATTGTGGCTATCTTCACAACACATAAGCCGCTTCCGGCTCAAGCCTCACTAGCCAGATGAAGCTAGCTGGCTGCCCGGTAGGGAAACATCTGAAAAATAGAGCAATTGGTAGTGTGTACCGGTGCTCGACCAGTCGCCGAAAGCCAATATCACCCACGACAGAGAACAGTTGGATTGTCAAGGGCAATTCTTTCCATTATCTTGGCTTTAATGGATTTTGCATTTGAGTTGTCTCGCTGAAATGTTCTTACTCTTTCATATGACCGCCGACTTGTTGACTTTCGATCCACACAGCAGACATTGTGGGCCAGTTTAGGAATGCTGTGTTGCACGTGTAGCGCTACATTTTACGTGGCGTCATTACGTCATGCACCTACGTTATATAGGTATGCACGTCATGTACCTACGTACGTTATATAGGTATGCACGTCATGTACCTACGTACGTTATATAGGTATGCACGTCATGTACCTACGTACGTTATATAGGTATGCACGTCATGTACCTACGTACGTTATATAGGTATGCACGTCATGTACCTACGTTATATAGGTATGCACGTCATGTACCTACGTTATATAGGTATGCACGTCATGTACCTACGTTATATAGGTATGCACGTCATGTACCTACGTTATATAGGTATGCACGTCAGCTTTGACACCGGTTTTTAACATCTGCTTTAATCTAGACATCGCCGATACCAGCGTTGGCATTTTTAGCTAATATTGGCCGATTCCGATATGTTCACTGATATCTCGTGCATCCCCATTTAAAAACAGCAACATTTGTTCTGCGGCTAAGAGGCCCTCTAAACTAGGCTCCATTGGCCACTCCCACTAACTTTGCCAGCTGCTGAAAAAATCCTAGGGGAAACTCTGGATGGAGATAGCTGAATATGAACCACATTGTTTCTGCTTAGTGATTGAGCAACAGCCATTGTAAAAAAAGGCACACAAAAACAAGCATGTGGTTGTGTTATGATTTACACTTTACTAGGACAGACTTATGAAATTAGGATCATGAGCTCCACTCACCACAGGATCCTTGACGATATCTAAAAGTGAGATGATGTTGGGACCGCCTCGCAAGTTTTCTAGAATCTTGATTTCTCTCTTGATTTTTCTTCTTTTGACTGGCTATCGACAAAACATAACCAAATACCATCAGGACTTCATACAGTAAATCTCTTTAGGAGCGAAATTTGAGTCAGGGGATAAAATGCCAATACTAAAATCAATTATAATTAATATGGTACCAACCTTGAGAATTTTGACAACAACCTTCTCATTGTTGGTGATATTTGTGGCTTCAAACACCTCACTGTATTTGCCTCGTCCTAGTTTGCGCACCAGCTGGTAGTCATCTTGGTTCCTACATAGTGAAGAGAATTGGCAAGTTAATGATGGCGTGACAATTTCAGCTAGGTAACACCAACTAAAATCTAACACATATCAGAACATGCAACAGAAAACAATGTGTTCAGCTTTGAACCACACCCACGCACTCACGTACCCCATTCCACCACATGGGACTCGTAGTCCCAGTACCCGAGGCCTCTGTGTTTACATCAGGGTAAGCTCCCAAAGGCGGCAGGACAGGCCGGACATAGTTACACAGGATGTTCTCTGGATCACCTGGGACATAGAAAATAGACACACCTATTATAATAAAAACAAACATGATGTGGTGTATGTGAGTCCACATCGCACTTTAATGTCATATTTTGCACCCTCCCCCAGAAGGACAAACAAAAACAAACTTTTAAAGCTTTTTACAGTAGTTACAGTAGTACTTACATTATAAATTGTGTTTTAGTCATAACAATTATATAACATGGGCTTTTAAACCCACCCCTCAGCTACTTTCAGTCCATCCCACCTATCTCCCTAACCCCTCAGCTACTTTCAGTCCATCCCACCTATCTCCCTAACCCCTCAGCTACGTTCAGTCCATCCCACCTATCTCCCTAACCCCTCAGCTACTTTCAGTCCATCCCACCTATCTCCCTAACCCCTCAGCTACTTTCAGTCCATCCCACCTATCTCCCTAACCCCACCCCTCAGCTACTTTCAGTCCATCCCACCTATCTCCCTAACCCCACCCCTCAGCTACTTTCAGTCCATCCCACCTATATCTCCCTAATCTCACCCTCCGGTA